>NW_020954552.1:18170741-18340196 GCF_900497805.2 Vombatus ursinus | reverse complement strand
TCTGTGTACTTTTTTCCAGTTGGTCAATTGTATTTTTTAAGGACTTATTTTCTACAGTTAATATTTGTCCTTCCTTTTCCAAGTTATTGACTTTCTCTTGCATACCTCTCATTTCTTTTCCCATTTTTTCTTCTATCTCTCTCATTTGACTTTTAAAATCCTTCTTGAGCTCTTCTAAGAAGGCTTTTTGGGCTTCAGACCAGTTCATATTCCCTTTTGAGGTTCCAGATGTGGGTTTGTTGACAGTGTTCTGAAGACAAATGTCTTCAGAATTTCTGCCTTGATCTTCCCTTTTCCCATAATAAGAATTTATAGTGTGTTTCTTTTTACTCATGGTGTTTGCTTATTTCCTAGCCTTTAAAGAGATTGAGCTCTCCTGCTGGGGAGCAGAGGGCACTGACTCAAGCTTCTTGTGTTGGGAGCCTAGAGCCTGGTCACTGGTTTTGTGTGCTGGGGCCTCCAATGCTGGCAGTTGGAGGCTGTAGGATTTTGGCAGCTTACCTGGTGTTGGGCTGGAATCAGCAACACTGGAACTCTAGGGATAGGATTGGGTAGTGTGGCTCCTGGAGATTTCCTGCTCACCTGGGCCTTTCCTTACTTTTGTTTTCTTCAGCTCCTTTCAGATGGATGTTGCAGGATGTTTATCCACCTGGAGCCTTGGAGTGCTGCTTCCCTTAGTTTTGCTGAGGTACTGGGAGAGCCGGTTGCTGTAGAATGCTGAGGCACCTGGTGGTTTTCCAAGCTGGTTTCCCCAGCTCCATAATTCTGTGAGATGGAACTTGAGTGAGACATCAATGAATGAGTAGGATTTGAGATGACAGAATGAGGCAGCTGTACATTTTGAGGTCATTGTGAAGAAGAAAAGGAAGGAAGGAAGGAAAGAAAGAAGGAAGGAAGAAAAGAAGGAAGGAAGGAAGGGAAGAAGGGAGGGAAGGAGAAAGGAGAAAAGAAACAAATAGTTTTTAAAAGAGTGATTAGGGAAGGAGGAGTCCTAAGTTGTCCATAGGGCTACCTTATGGCACATACAGTAATGACTGTGATGTGAAAATAAAATGGCAGCTGGAGAAGTACAGTGACTTTGATTTTCAGTAGAGTAGATGGCAGATGGTGACCAAAGAATATGGGAAAGGAGGTTCAAGCTCCTAATGGCCATGAATACATCACATTTGCCTTTGTACTCTCTCCTTCTTTCCTACCAATCCAGAAATAAATTCTCAACCCACTCTACCTTATTCTCTTCACAAGGATTTCCTTCCCCTCCTTCCTTTCCAGACTGTTTTCTCTCCTACCATGTGTCTATAAGCCATGATTCTTTGCTGCCCAGCAAAGTCGTCATGATACAGGTGCCACCTTCTCTCCTTCCCGGTACAAAAGGGCATATCAAAGAAACCTCTTAGATGGAGTAGACAGGTTATGAGACCCCAAATCCCAGGGGTTGGTCTAGACAACCTCTGAGGTTTTTGAGATTCCAAGATTCTTTCCCTGAAGCCACTAGGAGAACTAATTCTCCCTGTTGCTCTACTGAATTTGTCTTAATTACTTCTAACATTATTTTCACATCATGAATTGCTAAGTTGCTTTGAGGGCACATTTCATGCAGCTTGCCCCACTTGGTGCTATTTGCCCCCTGGCAGCAGTTGCCTTAGGTTCTGAAATTAGTTATATTTCTGATGTTATTAATGACCAAATAATCTAAGCTAATGTGTTTTTACTCTCAGGCAACACAATGTTTTAACTCCATCAAAGTGCATGTAACTCCAGATGGCACATAAAAAGTGACTAATATCAGGAATTCCAAATGTCATAGCAGTCAGATAGGAGAGATATTTAGGGATAACAAGACAAAATCAAACCTGAATGTTTTATCAAATAAAAGTTATAATAAGAGCCACAAGTAGGGTAAGGGAACCGAGGTTTTGATTCAAGATGCCAAATTAGTCACCACATTTAGAAAGCAATCCTTCAGTAGCATATAAACAAACACCTGGCTTAACAAGAATACTCAGTTAAAATAGGAGGCTATTAGATGGTAGACTGAAGTGAGTTCTTCCCACTTCTTACAAGCCAGATCCCACTATTCTCCAACTAGATGTACAGTTTGTTATACTTGAACAGAAATTCCTAGTTACAGCTTTAGCTCTAATACCCAGTCTGGTTTCTCAGACTTTGCTTAGTAGAGACATAATGGGTGGGTCTGGCTCAGTCCAGTTCCCTGTTAGTTCAGATTTGGTGTTAAAATTAAACAAAATACTTGTAAGTTTCCTTTTAAAAAAATTTAATTGGTCTTTTTTTTTTTAATATCTCCAGTCTCCCTAAGTATCTCTCCTTTTACCCCTCCCAGAGAGCCATCTCATATAACAAATAGTATTTTAAAATGAGAGAGAGAGAAAAGAAAAAGGAAAAAGTCACATAACTGACTCATACATCAAAAAGTCTGAAAATATATGCAGCATACAACATTTGCGGACCTCCTTCCTCTGCAAAGAGATGGTGTTAGGCACTCATAGTTTCCAGTGAACAGAAGGTTTACTTAGCCATAGCGTAAAAAGAATATTCAACAAGGCCACTGCAGCATCTTGGGTAGAAGCACCCCACCTGCCCTGCCTTTTCTCTCCCTTTCCTCCATTTGGAAATGATTCTGGTCAGCACAGCAGAGTGTAGTGACTAGCTGTGTTATCTCAGGACATTCACCAGACCTGAAGGGCCCAGGCCCCTTATGCATGTGCATTTTCATTCCCTTAATTGACTAGGAAGCCACCTTAATAGGACCAGAGGACACCAAGAAGCTGTGGCAATGGAGGTGCAGCTTGAACCTTGGCCCCTGAGCCAATCAAGTCCTGGGGACGACAAGTCTACTGTAATTCAAGTTGCTAGCTGAGGTTGGAAAGATTTTTACCCTTTAATCATCTTATCCAGAGATGTCCACCCAGGTGCTCCCTGGAAGTTCACACAACCCCTCCCCAAATTATTTATATTTTTGTTGTTGTTCAGTTATTTCAATTGTGTCTGACTCTTCGTGATCCCATTTGGGGTTTTCTTGGCTAAGATACTGGAGTAGTTTGCCATTTCCTTCTCTAGCTCATTTTATGGAGGAGAAAACTGAGGCAAACAGAGCTAAGTGACTTGCCCAGGGTCACACAGCTAGTAAGTGTCTGAGGCCAGATTTGAACTCAGGTGTTCCTAACTCTAGACCCAGCACTGTATCTACTGTACCACCTAGCTGCCTACTTATATTTTAGGTATCCTTAATAATTTTTGAGGTCCTTGAGTATAAGAGCTCTACAAAGAATCTTGTCCCTCCCTGGATATCACCAGGAGAGAATATGGGTTAAGACATGCAAAAGGAAGATAGCATTGGTGATCCCAGTGACCAAGGTGCTATGAAAAACAATCCAGACAATGCTTGTGAAGTCTTAGAGAGTTTCCAGGGGTGGCTATGAACATTGGGACCAAAGTATGAGAGAGGTAGTCCTCCCTTTCCTTTCCCAAGTAGCTGTTTAGAAATACTGCCCCTCTGGATGACAAAATGTTGGTTCATCCTACAATGGGTTCAAGAAAAAAGAATTACCTATAGAGATGCAATTATCTACAAAAGAAAGCAGATCTTCATTTGTCAAAAGAAAACAAAACAAATAAAACTCCTTTCCCCAATCCATATTTCCTTCACTTCTAAATGCTCAATGTTGGCAGCATTCTGAGGGTCTTACTCTAAAGGAAAGCCTTCTTCCTTCCAAGTGATGTCAGAAATAATTACCTTTGCACCATTAAGACAGGTGCATCTGGCCTTCAGTGGAGTCTACTCATTTCAGTAGAGTAATGCTGCCCTTCAGTGGGAGCTGCTGAAATGGCAGCCAGAAAAGCCGTCTGTGACTTTGATTTAAAAGAAGAGGAAATTTAAAAGATTTGAGATCATCAAACCCTTTGTAGTGGTTAAAACAGGGGCAGGGCCACGTGTGGCCTTCTAGGTCCTTGGGTGAGACTTTTTGACTGAGTCCAACTTTTGCAGAATAAACCCTTCTATTAAGGGGATTTGTTCTGTGAAGTTTGGATTCAGTCAAAGGGCTGCACTTGAGGACCTAGAGGGCCATATGTGGCCTCGAGGTCACAGGTTCCCCACCCCTGGGTTAAAAGATTAATTGCTGCTTGGGGCAGAGCCAAGATGGTGGAGTAAAAGCAGTGACTTGCTTGAGCTCTCCATCAAACCTCTCCAAAGACCTATAAAAAAATGTCTCTAGACAAATTCTAAAGCAGTAGAACCCACAAAAAGACAGAGTGAAACAAATTTCCAGCCAAAGACAGCCTGGATGGTTGATCAGAAAGGTATATTGCGCCGGGCTAGGAGAGGAGCACAATTTGGTGTGGGTGTGCAGGCCGCAGCAACCCTGGAGCAGGCCTCAGAGGACTGAATTGTGGGCAACTGTGGTGGTTTCCAGACTTCTCAACCCATGAACACCAAAGAGAACTTGGAAGGTCAGTGGGAAAAGTTTGTGTCAGCAGGGAGAGAGAGAAGCTGGTGGTCTCAGCTCTAGTCTCCAAGCTCGGTTGGGGCAGTGGCTGCCTCCTGAGCTTTTGGCACACAGACTGAGGGGGAATCCAGTGGCTGATCAGAAGGGGATTGCAGGGATCTCTCTGCTGGTGCAGGATTCTCTTGCTTTGCCCGTGCTTGGACCTAGGTCACAGTTCTGGGTGGCAGTCCTGGGGCAAGGAGGAACGCTGGCGTGGTGGAGCTTGTAGTGGCTGAGAAACCCCCTTCACAGCTCCAAGACAGAAAAGAGTGCTCATAGACCAGAGCACAGGCCAGGAAAGGAGTAAACACCTCTCCCTTGATCATAGCACCTTGGAAGAACTGAAAATTTACAGGTCCCTAGAAGTATCTCTGAAAACAGCTGCACAAAACCCCTGAAGCTTGGGACAGTACATTCTCCACACTGGAAACAGACTCCTACCTTAACAAAGCGTTTATAACTCAAATAATTGGCCAAGATCATGAGCAAGCAGAGCAAAAAGAGTCAGACTATATTATCTTACTTTGATGACAAAGAAGATCAAAACATACAACCAGAAGAAGACAATGAAGCCAAAGCTCCTACATCCAAAGCCTCCAAGAAAAATATGAATTGGTCTCAGGCCATGGAAGAGCTCAAAAAGGATTTTGAGGAGCAAGTAAGAGAAGTAGAGGAAAAACTGAGAGTGATGCTAAAGGAGACCCAAAAAAATACTGAAGAAAATAACCCCTTAAAAAATAGTCTAACCCAAATGGCAAAAGAGGTCCAAAAAGCCAATGAGGAGAAGAATGCCCTTAAAAGTAAACTTAGCCAATTGGAAAAGGAAGTCCAAAAGCTTACTGAAGAAAATTCTTCTTTAAAAATTAGAATGGAGAAATTGGAAGAGAGGGACAATTTCAGAAATCAAGGCGCTGTAACAGTAATCAAAACAAATGAAAAAATAGAAGAGAATGTGAAATATCTCATTGGAAAAACAACTCACCTGGAAAATAGATCCAGGAGAGAGAACTTAAAAATTGTTGGACTATCTGAAAGCCATGATCAAAAAAAGAGCCTAGACATCATCTTTCAAGAAATTTTCAAGGAAAACTGCCCTAATATTTTAGAACCAGAGGGCAAAATAGAAATCAAAAGAATACACCAGTCACCTCCTGAAAGAGATCCCCTAAAGAAAACTTCTAGGAATGTTGTAGCCAAATTCCAGAATTCTCAGGTCAAGGAGAAGATATTGCAAGCAGCTAGAAGGAAACAATTCAAGTATTGTGGAAACACAATCAGGATAACACAAGATTTAGCAGCTTCTACATTAAGGGTCCAGAGGGCATGGAATATGGTATTCTGGAGGCCAAAAGAATTAGGACGACAACCTAGAATCACCTACCCAGCAAAACTGAGTATCATCCTTCAGGGTAAAAAATGGTCATTCAATGAAATAGAGGACTTTCAAGCATTCCTGTGGAAAACACCAGAGCTGAATAGAAAATTTGACCTTCAAATACAAGACTCAAGTGAAACATGGAAGAGGTAGACAGGAAAGAGAAATCATAAGAGACTTATTAGGGTTGAACTGTTTACATTCCTGCAGAGAAAGATGATATTTGTAACTCATGAGTCCTTTGTCAGTATTAGGGTAGTGGGAGGGAAAATATTATATGTTTGCATAGATAGATAGATAGATAGAGGACACGGGGTGAGTGGAAGATGAAGGGGTGATATCTGGAAAATAAAATTAAGGGATGGGAGAAGACTATACCGGGAGAAGGAGAAAGGTAGAAGTAGAATGAGGTAAAAAATCTCACATGAAACAGACAAGAAAAGGCTTTTATAGTGGAGAAGAAATGGGGGAAAGTGAGAGGGAATGAGTGAATCTTATTCTCATAAGATTTGGCTTAAGGAGGGAATAACATACACAATGGGGTAGGGAAATGTATCTTACTCTACAGGAAAATAAGGAGGGAAGGGGACAAGAGAGCAGGGGGTTGATAGAGGGGAGGGCAGGTTGAGGGAGGGGATAATCAAAAGCAAACACTTCTGAGGAGGGACAGGGTCAAAAGAGAGACTAGAATAAATGGAGGGTAGGGCAGGATGAAGGGAAATATACTTAGTTTTTCACAATAGGACTACTATGGAAGTGTTTTGCATGACTACACATCTATAACCTGTATCAAGATGCTTGCTTTTTCAATGAGGGTGGGTGGGGAGGGAGGAAGGGAGAAAATTTGTAACCCAAAGTTTTAAAAACACTTGTTAAAAATAAAAAAACTTTTAAAAATTTTTAAAAAATTTAAAAAATAAAATGATCTCAAGAAGAAAAAAAAAGATTAATTGCTCAAAAACAGAGTTCCTTAACACGTACGTGTACACACAAACACACACACACACACACATACACAGGCGCACGCACCATGACCAACTCTCCCACTTCGCTGATTGATATCATCCTACAAGACTTCCTAATATTTCTCATACTTCTGGGAATTGTCATCTACTCCTTGTTCCTTTCCTCCCTTCCTTCCTTCTTTCCTTCCTTCCTTCCCTTTCCTCAGCTTTGTAGTCTTGATATTGGCCCTCCCAATGCCTCACCACCTCTGGGAATTTGTTCCTCCCTCTCTCATGCATCATCAATCTGTCCCCCTTTTCCTGTCTGCTTACCAAAATGTTAGGGTATCTTCAATCCCAAAAAACCTTCTCTTGGACCTTCTACCTCTTGTAGCAGTAGTTTCATCTGTCTTCTCTTCCTCACTATTAAATTTCTGGGAAAAAAAAAACTGTGTGATGCCCCTTCTGGACTTACTCATCCAATTCATACTGCCATTGGCTGGTTAGATCCCAATAGGAGAGACTGTTTCTATTTCCAGAGTTCTAGGACAGGGGTGGGGTAGCCTTAATCTTAAGGCTACATGTGGCCTTCTAGGTCCTTAAGTGTGGCCTCTTGACTGAATCCAAATTTTACGGAACAAATCCTTTTAATAAAAGAAAAATTCTCCCCTGGAGAATACAGAAGACTGTCATCAACTCTACCCTTTCAAGGACTTGAACCACAATGAACAGAAAAGAAATTGCGCTAAAAGAAAGAAAAACCAACATGCATTATATATTCTACAACAAGTCAATTTCAGCTACCTCAAGTCCCCTACGGATCTCATTGCACTCCATGGAGTCAATAAGAATCCCTAGATGGTGAAGCTCTTCATACAGGGACCTTCTGTGAGCAATGTCCAAGAAACTAACAGCCCCCAGCCTCTAGGAGCAGGACTCACTATCATTGCTTCGCCTTCACAGAGCCTTCCAGTGACTGAGATCCCCATATTGGGTTACACTGTGCTCTGCAGGTGTCTTCTAAGCAATGTCCTCTCCATCATCAAGATGTTCCACAGGCTATCTTCATCTTCATCACGAACTGAGACCTAGAAAGGATTATAGGGTGAGAGCTGGAAGGGACCCTAGAGACCATGGAATCCAACTCCTAATTTAACAGCTAATTGACCCAAGATCACACAGCTAGTTAGTAGCCTAAGCTGAGATTCAAACCCAGCTCCTTAGACTCCATATCCAGGATTTTTTCCATCACAACACATTGATTCCCCTCAGCAACTCAGCAAAGCACGAGGATCATACTTCCAGCACATATCAAGACAATTGCTATTAGTATAAAATGCAAATTCTCTTTTTGGTTTTCGAAGGTCTTCACAATTTGAGACAACCTACTTTTCCAAGATTATTACACATTACCCCTCTTTACACACTATGCTCCAGTCAAACTGTTCCTCATACAGAACAATCCAAATCCTGTTCCTATGCACAGATTGGCCCACATGCCTGAAATACACTTCCTCCTCATGTCTACCCCTTGGAAGCCTTAGCTCCCTCCAAAGCTCAATACAAAGGCCTCCTCTTGCAGGAAGCCTTACCTCCCTAGTTGCATCTTCTATCTCCTCCAAGTTATTTTCTATATATCTTGTATTTATTTATTATTTCACCTGATAAAATATAAGCTTTCTGAGGTCAAGTACTGTACTTTTTGGCTTTGGTTTTCCCAGTGCCCATCACAGTGTCTGCTGCACTTACAAATGCTTGTTAGTTAATTGAGAATTTGCAAAAGGGATATGCTTCATCAGACCCTGCGTCTCAAATTCCAGCTGGAAAATATTGATTCCTCTCCTCATCCAGCCAATCATTATAACTAGTTTTGCTACAGGATTTGCAGCTGTAGGAGGAGACTTCAGACCAAGACTATTTTTGAAACTTAGTCTTCTATTGTCTTTCCTCATGGGAATGAGGTGCCAATCCCATCTCCTTGAGTGCTCAACTTTTTCCTTGGTCTACAAGAGAGACAGCAGCATTGATTCTATTTACAGATGTAGAGATTGAAACCTCCCTTCTCCTTCCCCAGTCCTGGTGTCCTTCCTATTTCTCAATAATTAGAGAATTGGGCATTAATTTCTTGAGCTGGGGTTCTTAAACTAGCATTCATGAACCCCCCAAGGCTTCTGTAGATAGAATTTGGGGGTCTGAGGACTTGGGTGGGGAAAAATTGTATCTTTATTTTAATATAATTGATTTCCTTTTGTAATCCTATTTATTTTATTTTGTACATTTAAAAACATTATTCTGAGAAGGGATCCACCAGTTTCACCAGAGTAACAAAGGGGGCCATGACATAAAAAGTAGGTGAAGAAACCTTGATTTAGAGAGATTCTCTACCAGTCCTGGGTGGTTGGCAAGAAAATCCATTTGTCCTTGTTTACTTTCTTTAGGTTCTTGGAAGGACTTAATCCTCCAGCTGAAAGATGCCAGGCTGGTATTTGCAGTTTTCTGCATGTGAAGCTTGGGGCACATGCCTACAATTCTCTTTTATCCATCTAGGGATCCAAGAGGACTCAGAGCCCACAAACCTTATATTAAGACCATTAGCTAACCTTAGAATGGGATCTCATTTTTAAAATCCAAATGTTAAAAGTTGAAGGTCTAAGCCTGAAATGCAGGTTGATGTTATTTTTTTTAACTTCCCTCTCCTCTCTTCCACCTAAACTATAACAATAAACCCTTGGTGCCCTAGAGAGTCTTTACAGAGTATGGGAATAAACTCCTAGCTGTGAACAAAAAGTGGAACCTCTAAATTCAGTTTTACCAAGGAGCTTTGTAGTGTCCATAAGTCAAAAGTAACTTGGACAATTATATGTAAACCAAACTATAGATTTCATAGCCAATATCTTCCCTTTCATTTTGCTTTTGCTTGTTTTTTTTTTCTTTTCTCCTCCATTCTTACTTCCACTGTCTCTACCAAATAGCTTCAGGGTGCAATCTGTGGCCTTTCCCTCACCCCAGAACCTTTACAAGTCAAATTTTGCCTTTGTATAGAGGGCATGGAGTGGAGGGGGAAGCAGCAAAAAAAATGCCAGCCACCAGGACTTTTACCACCTCCATCATTTATCCCCCACTTTTCCCTTAAACGCTATACCTAGAAATGTGGTGATCCACTCTCTAGTATTGCAAGGGTTTCCCATCCCATCTGGCTTTGAGGGGCCTTATGATGTGTATGGTGTCTTACATGTGTGTATTACCCCTTGGGCAATCACCCAGCTTGAACGACAACATTCCCAGTTTCTGTCCCTCTTAGGATTTCTGTTTCTTCCCACAGTAAGATTTGTGGAAACCAGTCCAATCTAAACATTTCCAAACTGTTTCCTTCAGCTTATTGGCCCAATCTGCAAAAACTAAAATAATTACTCCTCTGTTAGCATCAGTTTTACAACTGTAAAGTTAGATAAATTTTGTTGTTGTTGTTGTTGTTGTTGTTGTTTTAGTCATTTCGATTCGTTCTATGCTAGTCCCAGTTTCTTGATTTCTTTGGCTTAAAGGGGATGTCCACAGCTACAAGTTAATCCCTTAATTATTTTGTAATTGGGTCGAGTAGCTGCTGATGTTTTCTGACTACCACAGATTGCCTTAGTTGCAGAATATCTTTTCTAAGTTGTGCTAATTATTCTCCCATCAACACCTCTTCAGACTTCAAAGAACCAGGAACATCTGCTGACACCAGCTTGTTAGCATTCGTTAGTGCACTCACTGGGAGAAGTTGCTTAGGTTGATTGTAGGGAGGAGGGAGAGGGGGGAAAGAAACAGGAATGTTTTCAAATTGCTTGCTCAGTCTCTCTCTTTCTAGGTGTCCTGTATTGTGGATTTGCCCATTTGGAAGCTATCTGGAAGGGCTATCGGTTGAGGAGCATTCATTAAGTGTTTACTCTGTGCCAGTTACTAGAGAAACCAAGACAAAAATGAAACAGTCCCTGCCCTCAAGTAGCTTATTTTCTATCCAGGGAAACAACACGCACACATGCAGTTATTTATAAAATATATACAAATATATAAAATACACAAAAATGCATAAATATATAAAGTAGATACAAATATATAAACATACACAAATACAAATATATAAGACTTACATGAACTGATATGAATGAAATGAGCAGAACCAGGTGAACAATGTATACAACAACAACAACAACATTATTGAAGAAAAACAGCTTTGAAAGACCTAAGAAGTCGAATCAATGTGATGACCAACCATGATTCTGGAGGACCTGTTATTCACCTCTTGACCAAGATGCAGAATAAGACACATTTTTGGTTATGGCCAGTGTGAGAATTTGTTTTGCTTGACTATGTATATTTGTTTCAAGGATTTTATGTGTTTTCCAATGGGGTGATGGGAGAGAGAGAAAAGCATGCTTGTCAATTAAAAAAGAATAAAAAATGTTTAATGTGATAATAATATAAAGCGTTTTTTTTAATAATTGACCTCTAAGGTCTTTTCCAGTTCTAGTTGCCATGATTCTATTTCATAGAACTATAGATTCACTATGGTGAAGAATCCTCTGTCCCCCGGCTCTGATTTCAAATTTGTATCAATTGTGTAATTTTTCCCTTTTTTCAGTTTTCCTAACAGATCTCTAGTGACATACTAGAAAAGAATGCTTCAGAATTGAATTCAAGTAATCATGTGTACCTCAGAGCCTTCAGCTTTTTTTGTGTGAGTTGCAAACCTTATCCTCCTAAGTGAATCCCCCTTTCAGATCCAGAGACAACTATAGGATCACCAGAACAGACAAGGCCTTCTCTCTGGGATAGTTTAGTATAGGGGAAAGAGTTCTGGATTTAGGAGTCAAGAAACTAGGTTCAACTCCCTGTTCCAACATTAGATGGCTTGTTTGGCTGTGGACGAATCAGTTAACCTCTCTGTTCCTCAGTTTTCTCATTTGTCAAATGGAAATGATGACACTTGTACTACTTACTACACAGGGAAAGGAAAGCATTTCATAAATCTTAAAACTATTAATATAATTACGTCAAAGCCTAATACATAAACAAGAATAATTTTCAGTTAAAATATGATAGTTCTTCAGTCACAGTCTGACTACCTTTTGGTAGGCTGAGGAAAAGTTTTCCCTTCATGGTATTTCAAATGTAGGAGGAAAATGGGATGAAGTATGCCTCAAGTCTTCCAGAATTCCATTTATTGCCAAGCTTAGTTGAAGCACAGTGCACAGAGTGCCAGGCCTGGAGTCAGGAAGACTCATCTTCTGAGTTTAGATTTGACCTCAGACACTAGCTATGTAACCCTGGGCAAGTCACTTAACCCTGTTTATATCAGTTTCGTCATCTGTAAAATGAGCTGGAGAAGGAAATGGCAAACTACTCCAGTATCTTTGCCAAGAAAACCCCAAATGAGATCACAAAGAGTCAGACACAACTGAAATGACTGAACAACCACACCTATAGACAGCAAAGTAACCCTGCATAGTAGAAAAAGAACTGGTTGATTTCTTCGACTCAGTGGGGGGAGGGAGGAGGGGAGGATTCAAACCAGTTTGATTAAACTGTCTAATTGTCTGATTAACTATCTAATCAAATCACTGGTAACATACTTTCCAGTAGCCCTGTACAGAAGTAGCCTCAGTTGAATTATTCTAGAATGTTATATGTGTCAAGTGAGTCTTGAGGGCTTAGAATTAAGTTGAATTAGCCCCTTTCCATCTCCTTGGAATCCAAATATCAGTGCCGCTGGTGCCTATCATGATCATGCTTTTACTAATTCCTCAGCACTTACTATATCACTTGCAACTCTAGTCAATTCAGATCAATTCAATTGAATTCAAGAAACATTTATTAAATTCTACTATGGGCCAGTGGGACAATCAAAGGCAGTGTGACAATGTAGTGATGTAGTACAGTGGCTAGAGGGCCAGTGTTGAACTAAGAAAGATCTGGGTTCAAGTTCTGCATCTGATATATATTGTCTATATGACACTGGGCAAGGTCTTTAACCTCTCAGTTGCTTTCAGTCATTTCAGTTGTGTCTGACTCTTTGTGATACCATTTGGGATTTTCTTTGCAAAGATTCTGGAGTAGTTTGCCATTTCCTTCTCCAGATCATTTTATAGATGAGGAAACCAAGACAAACAAGGTTAAGTGACTTGCCCAGGGTCACACAGTTAGTAAGTGCCCTATCTTTCCCATTCAATTTTAAGCTCTTGAGGGCTACAATTCCTGTTTCTTCAGAATCTCTGTTCAGCACCTGGAACAGTGCTCAACCTCTCTGTGCCCCCAAGCAACTCTCTAAAAGACTAAAAGTTGCTGATCTAAATTGGTAGAGTAAGTTTCCCCACTGAAACTTCTCTACATCAATGAATTAACAAGTCTCTTCCCCTATTCTCCCTTCTCACCCCCAACCCCAAATAGTGCAGAGGCACTAAGGAATAAAAGGCAATCAAAAATGGATCAGTCCCTAAACATGAGAAACTGTCCTTCTGCATTCATTCTCATATTGCTTCATAAATTTCCTTAAAGTTATCATTACTTCAAAGCCAACCTTTTAGAGGTGCTGAATAGCTGCAGCTCATGATTTTCACGTGTATGTCCTACCTTTCCCATTCAATTTTAAGGTCTTGATTCCTAGTTGTTCAGAATCTCTGCTCAGCACCTGGAACAGCGCCCAGAACTCTGAATCCTCTATAACTGTTACATCCTGGTCTCCTCTGGGTCTCAAAAGCATGAAAAGCCAAGTCAGTATAAATGGCACAGGATGAATGAGATGTGTAAATTAAAAAAGGGTCCAATTAAAGTGCTCAGAAGTATGAATTAAATTTATAATCAGAAGATTTCTGTTTTTAATTTCCAACAGCACTCCTTCTGGAGAACACACCATAATGTGCAATGTTCCACCTTGGCCTAAAGATGTCAGTCTAGGACTACTGTTTCTTTGACATGTTGAGAAATGTTTTCTTTATTTCATTTCATTAAAGGCCAGAAAGATCCTTTTAAAGCCAGTCATTACTTTCAGAGCTAACATACTCGTAGGCTCTCTCTTTTCCAGCACAGCCAAGGGTAGTTTCAAGTTTCATACGGCATAAACAGGAGGTTTCCATAGGCCAATCAAACATTTACTTGTTTCTTAGTTCTTCCTTAAAGGATGAGCTCAAATCTGGTCTCAAATACTTATTAGATGTGTGACCTTGAGCAAGTCATTTAACACCGTTTGCCTTAGTTTCTTCACCTGTAAAATGAGCTAGAGAAGGAAATAGCAAATCACTCCAGGATCTTTGCCAATAAAACCCCAAATGGAGTCACAAAAAGCCAGACATGACTGACAAAATAAGTGAACAACTAAATGAATGGAATAACTTTGAAATAACAATAATTATTGCTGTAGAAATTACCAAGCCAAAGAACTGCCGATATACTCCTATACTTCTATAGGATTACAGGGACAGAAGTGGAAGTGAAAGAAGTAGAAGAAGAAAACTGAGAGAAAGATCTGCTAGGTTAAGACCACACAACTTCCATGGTACACAGAACCCCCTTCACAAAAGAGTGCTGCTATTTATTCCTCATACACAGAGATTGGACTGTGTCTATTCTTTCATAGTTCTCTCCACCTAGAATGCCATGCATTCTTCCTCTATGACTTCCTACAATGGCTCCTCAACTCTTGTACAAAGCCTATACCCTGATTACAGACAAAGATGAAGCACACTCCAGCCTCCTGTCAGAGAGATGATGAACCTCTCTAGACAGAATGAAGCATATATTTTTTGGATATGGCCAATGTAGGAGTTTGTTTTGTGTGACTATGCATATTTATTACAAGTGTTGTGCTTTGTTTCTCCAAGTAGAAGGAAAGGTGAGAGGGAGAGAAAACAGATTTTTATTCATGAAAAAACATTTTTAAGTCAAAAGCTATCCTACCCAGAGTCAAGTGAGAGGGAAGATAGGTAGGATGTCTAAACATAAGTTCACATATTTAGAGTGAAAGGGACCATAGTAACTATCAAGTCCAAATCTCTCATTTAATATATGAGGAAATTGAGACATAGAGAGGTTAAGTGACTTGCCAAGGACCTACAGCTGGTAGGTATTTGAGATAGCATTTGAAGTCAGAGCTTTCTGACTCCAAGTCCAATACTCTATTCACTACTCTAAACTCATACATCAAAAGATACTGAGGGCTTAAGAAGGTTAAGTGACTTAAGTGTTCAGGATTGTACAGTAGTAAAGTGGGATTTGAATTCAGGTTTTACTGATTCCAAGCCCAGCACGCTATCCACTACTCCAAAAACCCACATCCAAAAGGGAAAGTGAGGCTTAACAAGGTTAAGTGACTTGCTCAAGGTCACAAAGGTACTGTCAAATATTGTTGTTCAGTCTCTCTATGACCCTATGGACAGTATGGACCATGGGGTTTTCTTGGCAAAGACACCTAAGTGGTTTGCCATTTCCTTCTCCAGTTGATTAAGGCATACAGAGGTCAAGTGACTTGCCCAAGGTCACACAGCTACTAAGTGTCTGAAGCCAAATTTGAACTCAGGTCTTCCTGACTCCAGCCCCAGAGCTCTATCCCCTGAGCCACCAAGCTACTTCCTACTGTCAGATAAGGGATTTGTCATTTTAGTGCTAAATAGGTCACTCTCTCTCTTGCCTCTCTTATTTTACAATATTAATAATCCAGCCAATTTTCATATAAGTATACATATGTTGCTGGCTTAATCCAAATCAAATTCTTATCCAGTTTAGCTCTATGCTTGATATGAATGCTGCTCAGATGCCACCTGACAATATTAGTCACTATGTTCACAAAGCCACATGCTTCATATTTCCCTCACCCAATAGGCTGCTTAATAAAAGGAAATTGATTTTTTTTAACAGCTGCAGTCAATTTGGGTATAAAGGACATGTGAAGGAAGATGCTATCTCTATCCAAAGAAAGAATTGATAAATAGAAGTATATACAGGTTTTACTTATATATGTGTGTGCATACCTATATATACATACACATATACATACTTGTGTGTAATTGTAGCCATCTCTTGGGGAGAAGAAAGAAGGGAAAAAAGAAAGTTACATGATAATTTTATTGTATGTTTAAAAAGAATAGCAATTTGCACATAATAGATTTGCAGTTTTATGTACAATCATCTTTTTTTCTATTCTACTTTGTCATGGAACTGTTTGCTTTATTTCTTAAGTTCAGAATAAAATAAAATTTTTAAATAACTGCAGTAAAAAACACCTTTTGAGTATTTACCACATACAAAGCACTATGCTATAGGGACTGTACTGTAGAGAGACACAAAAATAAATAGCACTCAAGGAAGAGTGGTATAATAGTGTACTGCCTGTGGACTTGGACCCTAATTCCACTTTTGTCATTTATTGTGTGATCGTGGCTAAGTCACTTAAACTGTCAATCTCAGTTTCCTCATCTGTGAAATGGGAATCATAGTAACCCACCTTAGAGAGTTGTTGTGAGGGTTAAATGAGATAATCTATGGAAAATGCATCACAACCTTCAAAGTGATGTATAAATGTCAGTTATTATACTGTAGTGGTAAATAGTCACCAGGATTCTGGAATGAGGGAAATACTGACTTCCTAGAGTAGAGGAATCATTCATGGCCCCTGACAGGACCCCACCTTGGGCTGCTATAACCAGAACACAAAGTAAAGACAGCAAATACAAAATAGGATGCAAAGTGGTCTCAGACTAGTCTGAGGCTATACTGACAAAGAGAACATGATATTTTTAAAAATCACCAATAAAGAGACTTCTCAAATTGATATACTCATAATTTTTATCAGGTGACCCTGTCTCCTACTATGATTCTTTCTTTCTCCAGTGCTCAGTAGAGAACTGAAGGGAGGTTTGGCTACCTACATGTTTCTTCTCCTAGAATGTTTTAGCACAGTAGACCTAAGTACTTTGAATTCCTCCAAGCTACTGCTGGAGGAATGATACACAATTAGTGAAAGAACAAAATGCTCCCCTGAGCCTCAAGATCCAAAAGGAATGTTGACATGGGTGACAGTTAAAATTAAGGTAAGCTGAGGCACAAAGTTCTGAGCATGATCAATTTATTGGTAAAGCACAAATTTACCAATAAACAGGACCTCAGCTTCCTCAGCAAAGCTAAGACCCCAAATAAGGTGGACAGCTCCCTTTTCAAGTATTTGGGGAGTGTAGAACAAAGAACAGGATTTTGTAGGCAGGGAACAATTTATCATTGGTTACAGATCCTCAACATCATGAATGCTGAAATCAATATGATTGCTTACAGAGCTGAAGCATGGGGGACAATATGATTGGTTGGAAATTGGGAATGAGGACCTGGCAATAACCCCCTCTTTCTTTCTTGTGACTAAGAAATGGTCATTGTTTGAGTCTACCTGCAAGGTCAGAGATAGTGGACCAGACTTCTTTGATAACAAACTGGACATAGTCTGGTGGTGTAAAGATACTAGACCAGACTCCCTAATGTCCATCTCATTCCTCAAGGATAACAGATGTCCTTAAGATAAGAATAGAATAGCAGTTAGCAGGAGAACTGGATTTCCAAATTTAACTCATTACTGGCCAGCTGAATTCCTGTACTGTGTTCAGAGATGAAGACCCGGGATTTAGGCAATTATAGGACAAAAATCAATTAACTGTAAAAGGATCAGTTTTTAAAAAGACAGAATCATCTGATCATTTCACTGCCTTGGTATACTAGAGGAAAGAGGGAAAAAATGTACAACATGGAATTGGGGTGAGAGATTTGCTTGTAAGGGCAAGGTGAAATAATTTCTCTAGTTTAGGAGACCTCTTCTTGAGTGTAAGACTCAGAGCCACCAGGTCTGCATTACAGTACAAGAAGGCTCCAGAATAGAGACTTTTTTGAGCTATGACAGGTTGGAGAGTTTGATTCAAATAGACAGTCCCCTGGGAAACAGAGTGACCACCGTCTGTCAGCGGCTACTGACAACTGAACAACAACAAAGGAGCTCAATGGAGAGCAGCAATTGGTACTATCTACTGGGAGCTACTACCATCAATCACTTCCAATTCTTTGGTGATCAAATAAAAAAGCATGAGTAACTGACAAAAGCTATTTTGGAAGACTAGTTTTCAAGTTATTTTAATCCAACTGTTGAAAAATATTGCAAGGACAATGACATCAGCATTTAAAGTAGTAATGATTTTAAATAATCCCCCAGGACATCCAATTGTACTTGATTCATTTTGTGAGAATGTGAGGATGCAGATTCACTGAGCTGTGACTAAAACACTCTACATTTGCCAGCATGGTGTAAACCAGATAAAATCATATGCAATTGTTTAAAGAGAAAGAAGACAATTCAGTCTATGCTACTAAAATATTCAAGTAACAAAAATGACATTTTCATCATATTGCTTTAGGCTCATCTTTAATTTTGATATTCAGTGATTTTCAAAAATGTTTATATTTTGCTTTCTATAACACTCTATAACTTTGTAATAAATTTTAATCAGAACTATATTTGTCTAATCCTTTTCAGTTATATTTCATTAATAAATAGATCAAAATTTATTTTCAAATTTTTTCATTGCTCATGTTCATTGGGCTGGAATCAATTACCATAGCTGACATAAAATTATCACTTCAAATAGCATGAACTCCAATAATGTGACCACTTAATGGACTTTATTATTCACATTAATTCTGGTCCTGGTTATATTCTGAAAGAGAGACTACAAGAAACAGCAGCTGGTGACATTTGCAAGATCTGCCAGAGGCATGGGCTAGGGGAGAAACAGTGGAGCATGTGGAGAAGTCACAAAGGGCATCATCAAAGTGGAGGAGTAGCTCCCAGCACCTCTCCTGCAGGATTCCTGCTGGGGAAGGGGACTATAAGTAGCTATGCAGACTTTTATAGGGGACCCATTACTTGCTAATGGGCATTGGTATTTTTAGGGACTCTGATGTGAGTCCTATGTTTTCATTAACCTCAAAATAAACCTGTTTTGAATGCTGTGTGTCTATGCACTCCAAAAGAGAGTTGATGAATATGCCTCCTGTGAAGGAGTGTCAGTTACTGGAGTTCCCAGATTATCCAAATGGGGACAATGGATCAAAGGAGTGAGAAATCCTCAAATGCACTTGTACTCTTCTTATCAGGGTGGAGTCTCTGATATATGGGGTCAAATGAGAATATCAAGGCCATCTATTAAGATTTCTTCAGTTTACCTCCTCACCACTCCAATATTTCTCCAAATCTTCACCCACACTCTTTTTCTGTCTCAAAAGAAAAGGAGGCTTTCCTCCTTGCAGAGATGAATCATTCCACCTGTGACCTCTATCCCTTCACACCTTCTCCATCAATTACCTTTCCTCTTTCTTTTTCTCTGACTCTTTTAGTGCACTTCAACACCCTTCATTAATTCAACTTCCATTTTGTTAACAAACATTCATTAAGTTCCCATTTATTAAATTAAATAAAGGAGCTTGAATTCATTTCAGCTCCACAAAGATTGGAGCATAGATGTTAAACTCCAGAGAAATGACATCCATGATGATCTTCCTCCTTAAAGTGTTAGTCAATGGTCAACAAAATCTCAAGATACCCCAGGATCCATCTAGTCCAACCTGTGCCTATTCAAGAATCCTGTCCAAAGCATATCTGACAAGTGATCATTCAGTACAGATCTGACCATGTCACTCCCTGATCAAAAACATTCGGTGGCTCCCTAAGGTTGTCTGTGATTTGCCAGTGCATACACTATATTATCCTCCACATTTGGAGGATATATTATGTTATATTACATTATGTTTACTATGTTATATTATCTATTATATTGTATTATATCATATTACATTGTATCACATCACATATCATTTGCAATATTTACATTAAAATAGTTATATCATATATTGTATTATATTATATTATTATGCTATTATATACATTTATATTTTTGAAGTTATGCCAACATTTACTCTGTGCATAGAAGTATCTGAAGACAGAAAGAAAATGTCTAGAGATTTGCCAACAACTCTTCTAATTAGTGTACAAAGTCCTTTTGATGTATGTCTATTTGGTGCAAGTTAAATCAGATGGGACTGTAAAATTTGGTTCATTCACATTACCAGGGGATTACTTAACAGTGTGTTTCTGATGTCTACCACACAATTGTCTACTGGGAAATGTCACAACATTGTTATTACTTGCCAACTTGTCTATCATTTTATAAAAGCAAACTTTCTCTGAAAGAAAAATTCCATTCATTGTTTAGAGATATATAAAGTATATCAGATTAAATTATAATTTAAAATAAGTAGTCAATAAGAATTTCCCCTTAAAATGTTTTTCCCTTAAATGACCTTAATACATAGGCTCTTCTGCCACTCAGAGATACAAATTATACTTGGAATATATGTGTGTGTGTGTGTGTGTGTGTGTGTGTGTGTGTATACTTTTTAAAGCAATGATTGATTTTAAAGCAATGTGGCTGATCAGACCAATACTAAATGAATGTTGAATTAATGAAGGGTGTTGAAATGCACTAAAAGAGTCAGAGAAAAAGAAAGAGGAAAGGTAATTGATGGAGAAGGTGTGAAGGGATAGAGGTCACAGGTGGAATGATTCATCTCTGCAAGGAGGAAAGCCTCCTTTTCTTTTGAGACAGAAAAAGAGTGTGGGTGAAGATTTGGAGAAATATTGGAGTGGTGAGGAGGCTCTCTATCCTTTTCCAGACTAGCCATTTAGCAATACCTGAAAATTGAAGGATTGGTATGGTTATTTTATTTAATTAAAGCTAATTGAATAAGATACCTATGAAGTCAATGAGATGCTACCCATTTACAATTTAACAAGTTTATGTTCATTTAGGAGATCTTCTTGCAAACTCATGTTAAGAAGAAACATGGCACCACAAAAACCCTAAGCATTTAAATTGGTTTTTATTTTTTAGCTAAATTAACAAGTTAATGCTCTAAATACTTTACTTTTACAGGAAATATATGTAATTATTTAAACAAGCATACATGTTTTGAAAATTATGTTGGTTAAATGCAAACTTTTTTAAAAGAAAATTTATTACAACCAGGTTAACCTGAGAAACTTAAAATATTGGGTTATGTGTCTTTTCTCCCCCAACTCCTCAGTTAATTCATTGACTGGGGGAAGAGAGGGAATGAGCTTTTCTGCTCTTCGTTTCATAAATAATGTCTCAATTTAACATGAAATTCAGAGGATGAGAATGATTTAAGTGAAAGAAAAATCCACTCACTGTAAAATGAACTCTCTATCCCTTTTAAAAAAGCTATTACTTGGAATGCTATTGTAGTCTAAGAAATGACAAGCAAGATGATTTCAGAAAAACCTGGAAAGACTTACATGAACTGATGCAAAGTGAAATGAGCAGAACTAGGAGAGAACATTGTGCACAGTAACAGTAATATTGTACAATGATCAACTGTGAAAGACTTAGCTATTCTCAGTAACACAGTGATCCAATAAATCCAAAAGTCTCATGATGAAAAATGCTATCCACTTCCAGAGAAAGAACCAATGGAGTCTGAATACAGGTTGAAGTATACTATGCTTCCCTGTATTTTTTGTGATTTTTTTGGTTGGTTTTTTTTTCACAACATGACTAATATGGAAATGTGTTCTGCATGATTGCACATGTATAACCTTTATCAAATTGCTTATTGTCAGAGGGAGGGCAGAGGAGAGGAGAGAGGGAGAGAATTTAGAACTCAGTTTAAAAAAAGAATATTAACAATTGTGTTGGCATGCAATTGGGAAAAATAAAAAAATATTATTTTTAAAAAGAAGAAAGTTATTACTGCAAAAAGTTGGAAGTCACTTACTTTGTAAGCCTACTACATTAAGTAACAAGTTACTTACATACCCCATCCTCCCACTTTGTGTGGTTTTCTTTAAAATTTTATGTCAGCACTTACTGACTGTTTGGCCATTAGTCCTGAAAGAGCACTAGATTGGAAGAGGACCTGCATTTGAATTTCAGCTCTACTACTAATGACCTGTGTGACTTTGGGCAAATGACTCAGTTTCCTCATCCTCGTATGTCAAATGAGAATGTTAGACTAGATGGGTCTCTTCCAGCTCTAAATCTATGATCCAATGATCCTATTGCCTCTTGGACAAGATACAAATTCCTCAACATAACATTCAAAGCCCTCAACAATCTAGCTTCCCTCTACCTTTCCAGACTTATTTTATATTGCTCTCATTCTTACCTTCCACATGTTAGTCAAACTGGCCTACTAGGTGTTCCCCAAACTAGACAGTCCATCTCTTTTGGTATTGGTCATTGTTCTTCATTCTCAAAGAGGATTAAAGTCACCTCACTATGTTGGAGTCGATGTAAAGTGTGTCTACCTGTGGCTGATCAGACCAATACAAGCTTAGAAGGCTCTAACACAGATCTGGCACAGATAGTCCATATGGATATTTGGAGTAGAGATGTCTCTAAATTTGCACATCTAGTGGTTCTTTTGAGCTACTGCAATTCTACTTCAGAGCACAGTGTGTTCTTTGATGTGAGTGCCCCATATTTGGCAGTCCTTTGCCAGCATCTCCCATGTCACACAATCAATCCCAAATTTCTTCCAAGAGACCTTGAGAATGCTCTTGTATTTCTTCTTCTGACCTCCGTGTAATGATAATGCCTTGTTTGAGAATCCATCTCCTATCTCTTTACACAGGCTCTCTATCCCCTATGCCTGTAAGGGACTCCCTTCTCAACTCTGCCTCTTAGAATCCCTAGCTTCCTTTGAAGCTTAACTCAAGTGCCATCTTCTGCAGGAAGACTTCTCCTTCTCTTTCTTTCCTCAGATTATCTTGTATTTGTTTATATTAAGCTGACTATGAAACTGAAGGTCTACAGAGCCATTGTGCTGACATTGTTGTATGCCTGTGAAACTTAAACAGTCTACCAGTGCCAAGCTAGGAAACTAAATCACTTCCATTTGAATTGTCTTAGGAAGATTCTGAAGATCACTTGGCAGGATAAGATACCAGACACTGAAGTCCATTCTCGAACTAATCTGCCAAGCATTCAAACTCTACTTCAGAAAGTGCAATTCAGATAGGCTGGTCACATTGTTTGAATGCAAAATGTACACTTGCCAAAAAGACTTTTAAGGAGAACTCACACAGGGTAAGCATTCACATGGTGGTCAGAAGAAGTGATACAAAGATACTCTCAAGGTCTCTCTTAAGAACTTCGGGGGCAGCTAGGTGGCACAGTGGATAGAGCACCGGTCCTGAAGTCAGGAGGACCTGAGTTCAAATCCAGCCTCACACCAAACACTTGACACATACTAGCTGTGTGACCTTGGGCAAGTCACTTGACCCCAATTGCCTCACTAAAAAAAAAAAAAAAAAGAACTTCGGAATTGATTGTGTGACATGGGAGACACTTGCACAGGACCGTTCAGCATGGTGTGCCCACATAAGAGAAGGTGTTATGCTCTATGAGCAAAGCAGAATTGAAACAGCTCAAAAGAAATGCAAGATGTACAGATTTAGGGAATCCACCCCAAATGTTCACATGGACTATTTGTGCCCCACCTGTGATAGAACATTCCAAACTTGTATTGGTCTGATCAGCCAGTCTGACCCATTGTAATTTGACTCTAGCATGGTGATATCATTAAGGACATCAACCATCTGTTTATCATACACTACTTAGTATTTACATGGTATATATTTTGTATTTACTTAGATGTGTATGTGTTACTCTCTACCTCCACACTCCCCTCTCAATAGAATGTAAGCTCCTTGAGGGTAGGGATTATTTTCTTTTTGCTTTTGTATATGTAGCCCACCCAGCACCTGCCTCCAGAAAGCACATACTAAATATTTCTTGACTGATTTTCATAGCATCCTCCCACATATAAGCTGTAAGGGCAGAAACTACTTATGTTTTGTTTTTATATACCTAGTACCTAACTCAGTGCCTTGCTCATAGTAGATACATATTAAGTGTTTATTGAATTGAATTGATTTGAATTGAATACCCCTGATGAAAGGGAAACCACTGCCACCTAAGACAGTCCCTTTCACTTTTAAATGCCAATAAATGTCAAGAAATTTTTTCTTACATCAAGCCCAAATCTATCACTCTGCAACTTTCTGGGTTTTCTTTCCCAGTTGGGCAGAGCAAACTTTTCTTTCACTGCTAGCCTGTATCGGGCTGAAAAGCTCTCTTGTGACTTTAGTTAGCGTTTGGGACTTTAGTATTTGATTTACTAGGAGATTTTTTTTGTCTCCCTAAGAGGGAGAAAGCCAAGTCTAACCAGTATACTTTTAGTCTCACCTACTCCAACCTATCCTACACAATTATCAGAATAATCTTCCAAAATCATAGTTCTGATCAGGTCACTTTATTCAAAAGCCTTAAATGGTTCCCTATTTTCAGTTCAACTCACCTTCTGACAGTCTAGTATGGGATTTCCTCAACAGTATTCAAATCAAATTAGAGAACAAAGGGTATTAAGGATATATCACTGCCATCTGGGGTCTTGATACTGGTTCTGTACCAATTTGTTCTGATGCAGTACCAAGTGTAGTCCTAGACAACCAGTCCTGCCCAAAATATCTCATCCTGGGCCAGAATGGCCCCAGGGAAGAAGAGGGTCTCCATGCTTTTATGTCCCAACCTAGGTAAGAAAACCCTAGTGACCTTTTCATATATTCATTAGGGATAGCTTAATTTAGCATAAAAACGTTGGTGAGTAAAATTCATTTGATGTCAGAATTTGTACCTAACAGACTCATCAGTCCTTCTAGCCCATTTTCCGTTTTTAAATGCAACAACATTTTTAAAAAATTTTCAGAGTGCTTGCCTAGTTTCCCCCACCACCACCTGTCTACTTGTCCACCCTCCTCCATGTGGAAGATGGGATCCAGTCTAACCAGTCTGCATTATGCCTACATTGTGCCAGGGACTGTGTTATGCACTGAGGTTACAAAGACTAAAACTAAAACAGTCTTGTTCTTAAGGAGCTTACATTGTATTGGACTCTGTTACATAATCTTTTTGTTCTTACTCAGTTGCTTTTCAGTCATATCTGACTCTTTGTGACCCCATTTGGGGTTTTCTTGGCAAAGATTTTAGAATGGCTTGTCATTTCCTCCTACAGCTCATTTTACAGATGAGGAAACGGACACAAAGAGGATTAAGAGACTTGCCCAGAATTCACGCAGCTAGCGAGTGTTTGAGTCCAGACTTGAACTCATAAAGATAAATCTTCCTGATTCTAAGCCTAATGTTCTATCCACTAGCTTCATCAAGCTGCCCTATTACATTGTCCACTTGTTGACTAATCTCCCATCACTCTCCTTCATGCATCCAAAGGCCCAGTCAAACTGACATTCCTGTGCATGTCATATACTTGTTTCTGCTTTTTGTCCAGCTATTTTGTTTGACCCAAGTGCCCTCCCCAACGCCCCCTCCAACCTGTGGCTGTAAAAATCCTTCCAATTCTTTAAGGCCCAACTCAAACCTCACTAGATAAATGAAGTCTTCCTCATTCCAGTGGTAGATGAAAACCTTCTGGAGTCCAGAGGTGCCAAGATTTTCAGAGCCATTCATAGTTCTAATGCTAGGTTGGAAAAGCAGCAGGGAGCTGGAGAATCTCACTGAAAACCTCATTATTATATCATAATATTTAGAGATGGGGAAAAAAACTAAGTTTTTTTAATTATTCACAAGTTGTTTTCATTGTTTTGATTTATATTTTAAGATGAAAATTTAAAATAAGCCATTAACATTGCTTTTTTATTTTAAAGATGTAACAAGTATTTTTAAAGTCATCAAAAAAAACAGATTCAGAAAATATGAAAATTCTGTCATCTGCACATCTAATGGGAGTATAACAAGTACAAAATCAAAGAAAAGTATTTGAGAAAAGCTGGCATTCAATGAAATTTTTAAAAAGATGCACCAATTTTTTAGCCAAATTACACAGTTTGGAGTCGAGGAAAGGATGCTAGGTTTGGAGGCAGGAAGATCTGGGTTTGATTGTCATTTGCAGTCCTAGATGGGTAATGCTGGGCAAGTCACTTAGCCTCTATATGCCTCGGGTGACTTCCTAGGACTTATCTACTCTATGGGTAGAGGAAATTCCCCAAAGCAAGTTCCTTACACTGAATAATGATTCTAATATTTTTGGTAACCCAAGAATAATGGCCTCACATATTAATCATAACCTGTTCTTCATCCTCATTGGTACCTCCACAGCTTCCAACATCATTGCTCTCCAAGCCATTGCCCTTGCACTGGAAGATGGAGTGTTGTGTTTGAGGAAGAAGAAGGAACCCAGAGTCACTGGATAGAAGAGAATGTGAAGGGGAAGAAGGTGTAAGAAAACTACAAAGATAGGAAGTATCTAGGTTATGAAGGGATTTAAAAAACAAGCAAAAGATTTTATATTTGATCCTGGAGTTGAGGGAGCCACTGGAGTTTATCTAGTTTGGGGGTGATGTGGTCAGCCCTACACTTTAGGAAGATCAATTTGATGACAAACTGGAGGGTGTACTGGGTTGGGAAGAGACAAGGTAGGGAGACCAAACAGAAGGCTACTGCAATAGTCCAGGAGCAGTGGGATGAAGGCCTGTGCTAGGGTAGTGATGATAATGTCAGAGGAGAGAAGAGAGCATATTCAAGAGATATTTTGAAGGCAAAATCAATAGGACTTAAGAACAGATTAGATATAGGGGAAATACAAAGAAAAGAAAAAATTAGAGAAAAACTTCTTAATAGAGCTGTCCAAAACTAGATTAGATAGGTAGAGAATTGATTTCCCATTGTTGCATGTCTTCAAACTAAGGCTGGGTGACCTTCTGGTGAAGGTGTACAAGGGGTTCCTATTCAGGCACTGATTGCTAAACTCTGACAATCCTCCCAATTCAGAGATTCTGCATTTCTCTGAGTTGGTTGTATCCCAAGGATAGCTTCTAATATAATCAATTCCCCTGCTTCCTAATTGATCAACTCCATTTTACAAGGAAACTGGCTAAGCCAAACTGCTTATTTCTTAGATGGATCAGATATCCTTTTTCCCTCTGCATATCCTAAACACAATTGAACAAAATAAATGAGGTTTTTGACAAAATTCTACAGTGGTTTCCTTGCAGTAGATTAACATCATTTTTTTTCCTGAGCATATGTAATCTATCACATTGGAAATTCTATTAAGAGTAATCCTCTGATCATGGGTAAAATGGATAATTTTGTAAAGTAAAGTAAAATTGATAATTTTGATGACATTAAATTTAAAAAGTTTTGCACAAACAAAACCAATGCAGCCAAGATAAGAAGGAAAGCAGGAAACTGGGGGAGTGGGGGTGAAATTTTACAGCAAGTTTCTCTGATAAAGACTTCGTTTCTCAAATATATAGGGAACTGAGTCAAATTTATAAAATTATGAGTCATTCCTCAATTGACAGATGGTCAAAGGAAGAAGAAAGATGGCTAAAGAGAGAAGAAATCAAAGCTGTCTATAATCATATGAAAACAATGCTCTAAATTGCTATTGATTAGAAAAATGCAAATCAATACAATTTTGAGGTACCACATCGTAACTATCAGATTGGCTAACATGATAAAACAGGAGATTGATAAGTGTTGGAGAAGATGTGGGGAAATTGGAACACTACTTATTCTTACCTACAACATCACTAATGTGAAAATATGTTTAATAGGAATGTATATGTACAGCCTATATCAGATTGTGCACCATCTTGGGGAGGGAGGTGGGGAAGGAGAGGGAGAAAAATTTTAAACTCAAAAGCTTATGGAAGTGATTGTTGATAATTCAAAATAAATTAATTAAAAATTTTAAAAAAAGAAAATTAGAACACTAATGCCTTTTTGGTGGAGTTGTGAACTGATCCAACCACTCTGCAGAGCAATTTGGAACTATGCCCAAAGGGCTATAAAATTCTTTCATCCAACAATACTACTACTAGGTCTGTATCCCAAAGAGACATAAAAAAGGGAAAAGGACCCACATGTAGAAAAATATTTACGGCAGCTCTTTTTGTGGTGGCAAAGAATTGGAAACTGAGGGTATGCCCATCAGTTGGGGAATGGCTGAAGGTATATGAATGTAATGGAATACTATTGTTCCATAAGAAATGATGAGCAAGTGGATTTCAGAAAAACTTGGAAAGACTTACACGAACTGACGCTGAGTGAAGTGAACAGAACCAGGAGAACATTGTATGTAACAACAGCAATATTGTTCGATGACCAACTTTGATAGATTTAGCTCTTCTCAGCAATGCAATGGTCTAAGACAATTCCAAAAGACTCATGATGGAAAAAGCTAACCACATCCAAAGAAAGAACTATGGAGTCAATGCAGATGGAAGCATACTATTTTTTCTTTTTTGTTTTCTCTTTCTCATGGTTTTTCCCTTTTGTTCTGATTCTTCTTTCACAACATGACTAATTTGGAAATATATTTAATATGTTTAATTTCCACATTTAACAATGTGGAAATATGTTTAATAATCTGTATAGCCTATATCAGATTGCCTGCTGTCTTGGGGAGAGGGAAGGGGAAGGAGGGGAGAAATTTAGAACTAAAAATCTTATAAAAGTGAATGATGAAAACTAAAAATAAATAAATTTAATTTTTTTTATTATTTTTGGCAATTGGGGTTAAGTGACTTGCCCAGGGTCACACAGCTAGTAAGTGTCAAGTGTTTGGTCTGAGGCCGGATTTGAACTCAGGTCCTCCTGACTTCAGGGCCGGTGCTCTATCCACTTCGCCACCTAGCTGCCCCAACAAATTTAATTTTTAAAATGAATAAATGAAATTATGTTTGAAAATAAACAATGAATTTCTTTTTTTAAAAGAATAATACTCTGTCACACTGGCTGGTGAACCACAAATTGCCCTATGTAGGAGGAGGCTGAGATACTTTGAGATCCAGCCCTCAAGGAAACCACAATTAGAGGAGAGAGATTTAGGAAGTAAGTGATAAGGAAAATAATGGGTGAGGGATGAAAGAAAGACTGAAAGTACTAAAGATTTCTGGAAGAAGAAAACTTGAAGACCTTGAAAATAAACATAAATCAATATCAAAGAAAAACAATAACAACAGAAAAAATATGGCCTTTAGATCTAATAAACAAGTTCAAAAATCTATGAATAAATACTGCAAAATAAAGGAAAATTATGCAACACCTGATGAGACAGAGGAGCCTGTAAGATGTGAAGAGAATATAGAACTACAATATGCTATTCCTGAATGGTTTAAAAGAGAAATGAGAATGACAAGAGCAGAATCTCTGTCCTGCACAGCAAAAATGATAAACAGAACAGAAAAATTTGGATCTGTGATGGCAAGCCTCACCAAAGAAACAAAAGAGAGATTGGAAATACAAATACACAGAAGTGGATGATCTAGAAGAGAAGCAAAAAAAAATTTAGAAGAAAATATGCTCACTATGAAAGAAAACATACTGATCTTGAAGACAGGATGTGCAGAGACAACCTAAGGATCATATGTTTCCCAGAAGAACATGATAGGACAAAGAACTTTAACACCATAATGAAGTAAATAATAGAACAGAACTGCATGGAATCTCTGACCATAGAAAATTAAATAGAAATCCTCTCGAGGCTGAACCCCTGAGTAGTTACCTGGATGGGGGAGAGAAGGGACCTAAGTAGCTAGGCTCTGGAGACCCTACTCATCAAAGAGAATGGTATTGGGATAAGTTCCTCAGCCATGTTACATTCAGACTTGTTCCATTCAGTGGTTAAGTTAAATTTTGCCTAATCAATCTTTCTTTAATTTTGAACAATAGTTATGCAGACCTTCCCACCAAGCAAAGCAGAGGCTGTGTCTACAAAAGGCTTTTACAAAGATGTGATCCTGTTTTGTTTCTAAAAATTAAGTCCATTTTCAAGGCACAAAGACATTCCTACAACCCTTTCCATCCACTCTACCACACACACCTCCAAATGTGACATAACCCTGAAGATAATTCTCCAAGAGGAGCTCCAAAAATATGTGGAGAAATGGCAGTGTCACACTGATGCTTGAGATTTGGGGCTTGATGTTAACAAGAACTTCCTAACAAGTAGACCTATCTGAAAATAGAATGGGCTGACTGGAGGGGAGGTTTAGTGAAGCCCCCTCTCCAGGAAGCTTCAGACAGAAGCTGGATGACCACTCATCGAGGATGTCATAGAGAGAATTCCTTCATAGCATTGAACTCTTCAGTATTTACCTCTCCTGCTTTGCAGGGAAAAATGAGGCTAGGCAGAGCAGCATATCTATCTCAATCACAAAGAAACAAAAAAATCAAAAACTAATTCAGGAAATATGAGAATTATTATCTTTGCCCCCCCCCAATGATAATCTTTTTACAGGAAGGTAGTAAAATAAATTTCCTCCTGCTTTCCCTCCCACTCAGCCTGTCGCCACTCAGGTTTCTCCCCATCATAATGATCCCACCAGTAAATAAACAAAAATTATAAGTGATTTTCATATGCCAAGAGAAGCCAGCTCTGCCTCCAACCTAGTGGATGATGGATGAATGAGGAACTGGGGGACCACAGAGTATCCTACCCCTCCTATTTAGCAATAATTTGGTGAACTTTTTTTAATGAAAAATCTTCCAATGGAAATAAACATAAGACTTCACAAGTCTCCCAGTAGTTGTAGAATCCTTTTGATCTTCATAGATGAAAGGAGCAAAGGACTGAAATTAATCCAGACCCATGGGTATTTGTTTTCCTGTGGTCTAACAAGGGCTCATTTTTGGCCTAGTGAGGCAGAATGAGGCATCCCCTGCTTTTCAGAGACCAACCTTTAACCAGTTGCCAGGAAGGTTAGATACTCAGCTAGTATTAGACCTTTTAGACAGAAGAATGAATGAATCTCCATCTTGGGCCTGTTCAGCACTTTTCACATACTGTTTCTCCACAATCCAGGGTAAAAATTAAAAAGAAATCAGATATTGCCTTCTCCCAGAAAGAGCGCCCAGCTTGCCACAAGTCAGTCTTTGGTCTATTTTGAAGACCTATGATACACTGATTACTTTATAGGAATATTTAGAGCAGTGATTCATTAGAGCAGCAGTTTTAAATTGTGGTCTATGGATCCCTAGGGATCCCAAAGACCCTTTTCAGGGGGTCTACAAGGTCAAAATTATTTACATAATAATACTAAGACATTATTTGCCTATTAAAATACTCCTCCCATCTTACCCTCCCTTATTAACCTCTGGAAGCCCAGAAAATATCACCCCAGGAAAAACCCTGGAACAGCTAAACCAGAAGAAAGAGGGGGTGCAGCAGTCCAGTAGCCCAGGTAGCTTGAGGGATTAACGGGAAAGACCCCTCTTGCCCTTGGGGAAGGGGAGCAGTACAGAACAGGAGGCATCCCAGCAAGCTGGTAGAAAACCACACCTCAGCATACCAGGAGGAGATCCTGAAACCCAGGTGGTGGAGCAGGCAAACACCAACACCTGGACCCCTAGTGCCTTGGTGAGGGTGGAGGAACCAGTGGAAACCAGCTTGGAAAGCATTCTACAGCAACCAGCTCTCCTAGTGCCTCAACAAAACTAAGGGAAGCAGCACTCCAAGGGGCCCCAGGTGGATAAACATCCTGCAACATCTATCTGAAAGGAGCTGAAGAAAACAAAAGGTAGGAAAGGCCTGGGTGAGCAGGAAATCTCCAGGAGCCACACTACCCAATCCTACCCCTAGAGTTCCAGTGTTGCTGATTCCAGCCCAACACCAGCTAAGCTGCCAGAAACCTACAGCCTCCAACTGCCAGCATTGGAGGCCCCAGCACACAAAGCCAGTGACCAGACCCTAGGCTCCCAACACAAGAAGCTTGAGTCAGTGCCTTCTGCTCCCCAGCAGGGGAGCTCAATCTCTTTAAAGGCCAGGAAATAAGCAAACACCATGAGCAAAAAGAAATGTATGATAAATTCTTATTATAGGAAGAGAGAAGATTAAGGCAGAAATTCTGAAGAGGACAACATTGTCAACAAACCCACATCTGGAACCTCAAAAGGGAGTATGAACTGGTCTGAAGCCCAAAAAGCCTTTTTAGAAGAATTCAAGAAGGATTTTAAAAGTCAAATGAGAGAGGTAGAAGAAAAAATGGGAAAAGAAATGAGAGGCATGCAAGAGAGAGTCAATAACTTGGAAAAGGAAGGACAAAAATTAACTGTGGAAAACAAGTCCTTACAAAATACAACTGGTCAACTGGAAAAAAGTACATTGAAGAAAACAAGTCCTTAAAAAATACAATTGGCCAAATAGAGAAGGAGGTACAAAATCTAATAGAAGGAAACAATTTGTTAAAAATTAGAATGGGGCAAATGGAAGCTAATGACTCTATGAGAGAGCAAGAATCAGTCAAACAAAAATAAAAGAATGAAAAAATAGATGAAAATGTAAAATACCCCATTGGTAAAATAACTGACCTGGAAAATCAATTACAGGAGAGACAATTTAAAAATCACTGGTCTGGCTGAAAATCACAATGAAAAAAAGAACCTGGACAGTATCTTTCAGGAAATCATGAAGGAAAACTGCCCTGAGGTCCTAGAACCAGAGGGTAAAACAGCCATAGAAAGAATCTACCAATCACCTCCTGAAAGAGATCCCAAATTGAAAACGTCAAGGAATATAGCAGCCAAATTTCAAAATTACCAGGTCAAAGAGAAAATACTGCAAGCAACCAGAAAGAAACAATTTAAATATCATGGAACCACAGTCAGGATTACACAGGACCTTGCAGCTTCTACATTAAAAGACCATAGGGCATGAATATGACATTCTGCAAGGCAAAGGAGTTTGGATTACAACCAAGGATCAACTACCCAGCAAAAATGAGCATGATCTTTCAGGGGAGGAGATGGATATTCAATGAAATAGGGGACTTCCAAACCTTCCTGATAAAAAGGCCAGAGCTCAACAGAAAATTTGATCTTCAAATACAAGACTCAAGAGAGACATAAAAAGGTAAATGGGACAGAAAGAAACATGTTGTTAATAAGGGCAAACTGTTTACATCCCTACAAGGGAAGGTGATACTTGAAACCCTTGAGAACTGTATTGTTATTACACCATGTTAAAGGGGTATATATAAAGGTGGTGAGTATGTAATGTAATGATTAAAAAAAAATCTAATCAAGTCGGTTAAATGGATCAGAGGAAGTGGATTAATCTGACCTAAGAAAATGTGCTGAGAGAAAAGGAAAGGAGGAGGCAGTCAAGGGTAAATTATATTACAGGAAGAGGCACAAAAACCTATTACAGAGGGAAAGAAGGGAGGGAGATGAGCATTGTTTAAACCTTACTCTCATCAGATTTGGCTCAAGAAGGGAATAACATAATCAGTTAGGTACTAATATTGATAGACTTAACCCTTCTCAGCAATACAAGGATCTAAGACATCTCCAAAGGCCTCATGATGGAAAAAGAAAGAACTATGGAGTTTGAATGCAGATCTGAAGCATACTATTTGCTATTTTTTTTCTTCTGCTGTGTTTTGTTTCCTCTTTCTGGTGGTTCCTCCTATTGGTTCTAATTCTTACTTACAAAATCACTAATGTGAAAATATGTTTAACAGGAATGTATATGTATAGCCTATATCAGATTGTGTGCTGTCTTGAGGAGGGAGGTGAGGATAAAGGGAGAGAAAAATTAAAAACTCAAAAGTTTATAGAAGTGATTATTGATAAATAAATATAAAAATAAATTAATTAAAAGTCAAAATCAATTTGGAAAAAAAGATATTCAAGCCCAGGTCTCTCGGAGTGGCACAGTGGATAGGGCTCTGGATTTATAGGCACAAGGCTTGGGCTTGAGTCTCAGCTCTGCTACTTATTGTTGTTGTTGTTGTTTAGTTATTTCAGTCACGTCTGACCCTTCATGACCCTATTTAGCATTTTCTTGGCAAAGATACTGGAATGGTTTGCCATTTCCTTTTCCAGCTTATTCTACAGATAAGGAAACTGAAGCAAACAGAGTTAAATGACTTACCCAGAGTCACACAGCTAATAAGTATCTGAGGCCGGTTTTGAACTCAGGTCTTCATGACTCCAGGCCTAGTGATCTATCCACTACACCACCTACCTGTCCATTTGCTTCTTATAATCTTGGACAAATCATTTCACTTTTTTGGACCTCATCTGTAGAATAATAGAATTGGATCATGGATTAAGTGATCTCTAGGGTCCATTCAAGTTCTAACTCAATAATTCTTGATTCTTTCTACTACACATACTTCCAGAGGTACTATATGCAGCACCTTGTCTCGAGGCAGTTGGAAGGGGAACGCCAATGTAGACATTGTCACACAGTGCCATACGTACTAAGGAAGGCTGTGAGAACACATCCCTCAATCAACAATTTCCTGCCCCTGGCAGCACCACATATTGCTTTCCCCCTCTGCCTATTATGGCCCAAGACACCTTTTCTCCAACTGTTATGCTAAGCCCAATTAACAGATTTCACTTTACCCTAAAATGTTCCTCTTATTTTGATAATTTATAGATTCCAGTCACATAATCCATCAACATGGCACCTAGCTTTCCACCCAGGCCACAGTATATTTCCACCTGGGCTCTTTTAGCATGCTTTGGAGAGCCTGTCCCAGATAAGTGATGATAGTAAAGAAAGAGAAGAAGAAAAAAGCTTTTTTCATAAGCTTCAGGGTGTCATTTTCTATTCAATGTTTAAATCTTGCTCCTAGGGCTTATTTTTCAAAGAGCTCTTTTGGTGAGATGTTCAATCTCTCTATTAGAAAGGGAGGATTTGTGGAGTGGAGTTATTCTATAGAGAATTTTGTGGAGTTATTCTATGGAGAATGTTGTCATGCTGCTTGATTTAATAAGTTAAGCAAAGCCATAGCAACTGCTGCAGACAGTGGAGCTTCTGGGCTAAAATCAATATTGGTCTCAACAGGCAGGGCTTGGCTATTCTCAGCATGATCAAAATGGGTAGGAAACCTGTATGACATCAACAATGACCAGACCCAAAAGATACCATGGACACATCAATATCTGAGTATCACTGATATGGTCATGCTTTATTTTTATTCTTCCTCCTAAAACAAAGATCCTGACCTTCACTGGCTGGTTATTGACTTTTAGAGAAAATTATTGGCTAGCTTGTGTGTGCATGCATACATACTTGAAGTTTATCATCTGAATAATTATTTTTCTAACTTCTAAATTGTATTAGAAAGTAAATGCTATTGATTTCAGGCAACGTGTGTTGTTCACATCTATGTAAAAAGATGTACTTTTCTACCTCTTCTACTAATAGCTACCACATATAGACTGCTTTATGATTTTAAAAAGCACTTTTCTTACAATCCAATGAGGTAGTTATTGGAACTATCTCCATTTTTCAGATGAGAAAACTGAGACTCACAGAACTTGCCCAAGATGATAAAGTTAGTCATTTTTACAGCTGGTATTTGAACATAGATCACTTCTGATTTCAAGTCCAGGACTCTTCTTGCAATAGCAGACTTCTACATTGTGACCACCAGAAATAGCCTAAATCTTTTGACTTGTTTCCAAGGAAATCTTCAAACTCATCTTCTTTCTCCAAGGCCAGACTCTTTGGAAGGTTGCATAGTTCTGTTTTCTCTTCTTGTTGTCTATATCCCTCCCAGGGGCCATCTCCAGTCACCCTGATCTATATCTGGCCACTAGACCCAGATGGCTCTGGAGGAGAAAGTGAGGCTGGTGACTCTGCACAGCCCTCCCTCACTTAACTCCAATTCAAAATCCAATTCACTTGCAAATCATGGAATCACCTTCCTGATGTTGGTCCTCTTCGAGAAAAAAGGACAAACAACAACAACAATATTCCTCCCACACATCTCTACCTCCTTTGTCCACTTGTAGATACCAGATCCTTTCTTAGAACCTGGCAAAAATGAAATGGAAGTGTGTATATCATTCTAAAAAAGTAAACATGCTAATGGAATAGTCAAAACCAGGATAAAAGTGAAGAACTTTCTTATTTGGAGTGATTTGAGATCAGACCTGGGAGACCACGCTGCATGAGGTCTCACCTAGGCCTCTCTCCTAGGCCAAGAATTAATTAGGCAGCTATGCATAGGGGGGAGAGAAGAGAAGAGAAATGGGAAGGACGGAGACCAGTGATGAATCTATTACCGAAGTCCAAGGGGACATTGAAGAGAATATGAACTAAGAATTATGTGTATTTGAGTGAAGAGAAGGAATAAAAAGTGCTATCCACCTCCAGATAGAGAACTGGGTGATTTGGAGTGCAGATTGAAGCATAGCTTTTCTCTTTCTTGCTTTTTTTTAAAATACGGCTAATATAGAAATTTGTCTTGCATCACTTCATATTTGTAATGGGTTTTATATTTCTTGCCTTCTCAATGGATAGGGGAGTGGGTGGAGAGAGGAAGAGAATTTGAAACAGAAATAAAATAAAATTGAATTTTAGAAAATATGAGGGATATTCCAGAGGCATACAGCTCATCAATGTCTTTCCTAAAAATATGGTGGCCAGAAATAAATACAATATTCTAGCTATTGTCTGACAGAATGGAACTCTTCCTTATTCTGGATGCTATGCTTCTTTTAATGCCACCTAAGATCTCCTTCACTTTTTTGGACCCCATTGTCACATTGTTGGTTCAATATAGAATTTGTAATTTACTAAAGCCCTTCGGTCTTTTTCACACGAACTATTATTTTACAGTGTCTCCCCATGTTGTTATTGTTCAGCTGATTCTTTTAAGCTAAGTTTGACATTTACCCCAATCAATTTTATTTGATTATATTTGGCCTACTGTTCCAGTCTGTCAAGATATATTTGGATCCCATCTCTATCACGCATTGTTTGTTGTTCATCCTTTGTTCTTGAAGAGGACCAGTGACATTTTGAGGATGATGTCTTGACTTGTGAGTGAATTGGATTTAAGTGAGGCAGAGATTCACGAAGTCATCAGCTTCAACCTCATTCTCTCTTCCAGAGTCATCAGAGTCCAATGGCAAGAAATAAATCAAGACAACTGAAGATGGCCCAGGATGCAGTGGGAGACCTTGGCCTTTTTAAGCTAAGGTCTTTCCCAGGTCTCAGATTGTCTGAGGCAGCACCTATTCAGTAATTAAAAAATAGGTAAGAATTGAGATGGCCTACTTTGTCTTCAGAAAAGAATCAGTCTGGGAGGGGAAGGGTTTCTGGCCAGAATAGAAATAATTGCTGTTTATACTTACTCTGAGCCATCAAAATCCAAACAATGAGCAAGTGAGGCTTGGGCTGGGACCTCTTGTTGACCAATCAATGAAAGCCAGAGAATCACCCATTACTTTAGTTATTGCTCTTCAGACAGTCAACAAAGTTTCTGGAGCCTTCTGCTTTTGAGGCTGAAAAAAGAATGAAATCCATTCAAACAAAATAGATGCTACGAGCTCATCTCTCAAGGTGACAGAGTTCCAAACCCCACCAAGCCAGCTGCATGCTCTTGGGCTGCCTAGATGAGAAAGGTGATGACCTGAAGGATTCTTTCCCCAAACATATGAAAGCTGCCTTATTTCCTAACATAGATCACCAAACTGGCCCAAGGGCAATAGAGTAATGATGAGTGACCTTGGCTATCCAGACATCTGTTAGAAGTCTCATTTTGACAAAAGTAGAGCATTTGATCAATGTTCACCTCTCAACAATTTCATCTCAAAAGCAAAAATTTAGCAATACAATCACAAATCCTAATCAGCAGAAAAGGAAGCAGGGGAAGAGTGTTGCTAAAGAAGCCACTGAAGTATGCAGGAAACAGTGTAATAAGCTCAGATTTTTTAATGGCATATATGTGACAGACAATTGTTCATATCATTGTTAATATAATGACAGAAATTGTTAATACTGTCACTCCCTTAAATGATCCTTGTAATGTCAGAATTTCTGTAACGTCCTTGCTTTCCTACTTGTAAGATATTCACTCTTGATTAGGTGGAGCTGAACCACACTTTAGGTCCCCCCACTCTGGGATGTTGCCTTGTGGGAAGCCCAGCTCAAGCTGCATCTCAGCTTCTAGCATCCTTGACCCCTTCCATTGGGATTCATGGCATGAAGGGCCAAACAGCCAGAATGAAGGGGTTTCCCTTGCCTGGATTACCAAGGGTCACTGAGGTCTCATGACCAGGCCTTGATGCCTCATACTTCCTCCTCTCCCTCTTCTTCTAAAGGCATAAGAAGATTTTGCATGCATTTTTGTTTTTTTCTTTTAAGCAATTGGAGTTAAGTGATTTGCCCAGGGTCACACAGCTAGTAAGTGTCTGAGGCCAGATTTGAACTCAGGTCCTCCTGACTCCAGGGCTGGTGCTCTACCCACTGCACCACCTAGCTGCCCCTTGCATAGGTTTTGGAATTGAGAAATCCACTGGACATCCCCCCTGGTGGCAGGTTTGCTACTCTGTAATCTCAATTAAAAATGCTTTATTCCTCAACTCATGGTTTTGATTTATTTCAGGACTTGAAATATGAAATATGGAAGGAGGTACACCTAACCGTGGTAAAAAAAAAAAAAATTTAAAAGAATGGCATGGAAAATACTGTCAAGAGAAGCCTAAAACCCAGATAAATTGTGGCTTGTGAGAAGAAAAAAAATTAATAAAAAAGGAGGCAGGCTTTTTTTTAAAAAGCTATAATGAGAACAAGAAGAGCTGGGTGGAAATAGAGCCATCACTTGATGTAACACAAATGAATGATGACAAGAGAAAAAAAAAAGCAAAATTGCATAACTCTTGTTTTTCTTACATTTTCTCTATCACAGGAAAATGACTTTAAAATTGAAAAGGGCAGAACAAGAATTGCTAAGAGAATTGAGACCAAGATCAGCAAAGAAATGGTAAGAAATCATTTAGAAGAGTTCAAGTTTTCTGGCCCAGAGAAAGTACGTAGCAGGATACCGAAGATCTTGGCTGTAAAACATAGCACTACTGTCAGGAACCTCTGGTGACTTATGAAGAACTGTAACAGAAAGCTAAAGAGAGGCAAACATGCCATTTTTTTTTTTTGAAAACAAAGAAAACTTCCTCAAGTCAATCCCTAGCAAAAGTCTAGAGTGGAATATTAAACAGATGGATTGTGAAGCACCTTAGAAATGGAAACATTGATCATTAGGAAGGAGTTAATTTGGACTCACTAAAAACAAGTCATGTGCCTGACTGACCTCATGTCTTTCTTTAATAGGGCAACTGGACTGGTAGCTCTAAGTGAATTCATATACATTTGTTGTTCAGTTGTTCAGTCCTGTCTTACTCTACCTGACCCCACAGACTTTGTCCATGGGTATTCTTGGCAAAGATACTGGAGTAGTTTGCCATTTCCTTCTCAAGTGTGTCCCCATTTTTACAGATGAGAGACTGAGGCAAATAGGGGTTAAGGGACCTGCCCAGGGTCACACAGCTAGTAAGTGTTGGAGGCTAGATTTGAATTCAGGTCTTCCTGACTTCAGGCCTTTAATTTCAGCAAAATAGCAAAAAGTTACTGTAATATATTTATGCACAAGATAGAAATGTAGTTGACATGACAATGCAGTAAACTAGATTTGTAACCATAACCAATTAATCAAGGAACACTTATTGATCCCTTACAATGTTCCAGGCATGTTCGAGATGCTTGGATGGGTAAGGAAGGATGCCCCACATGTGTAGAGAGGTTGAATAAAGCAGTCCTTGCCCTCAAGGAGCTTACATTCTATCGGTTGAGACATACACACATATAAAGTAAATAGATACAAAATATATTAAGTGAATTCAGTTAATTTCTGGGTGGGGGAAGGGAAAAACACCCATAGCTCTGGAGATCCAGAATGATCAACCTAATCAAATTACGAGGAAATTAAATAGGGACAAATGGAAAGTCTTACAAATGATACTTGGGTAGATTCAACTATGCAAAAGGCATTTATTAAGTTCTTGCTATGCACCATGCATTATGCTATAAATAATATAATATAAATACAAAAGCTTGCCCACAAGGAGTTTAGATGCATGTGGCGATCCCTCTATTTTTTCTCATCCTGGGTTTCTCTTAGTCAACTCCATTTGGCATTAGAGGTAGGGAAAGGTTACAGTGAAAATTTTAAATAAGATCCAGACACAAGCAGTGACCAATGTTTGTCAAAAGCTCATGGTGTAGAACCCAGCTTTGGAATATTGGTTAATAACTGTTCCTTCTCCTATTATATATTATCACCCTTATAGAGTGATCATTACAATTTTAATAATAATATTTATACAGTACTTCAATGTTTGCAAAGGGCTTTATAAATAATATGTCATTTGATCCTCGCAACAACCCTGGGAGGTAGCTGCTATATATTATTCCCATTTTTAAAAAGAGGAAACTGAGGCAGCAAGGTTAAGTAATTTGCACAGGGTCCCACCAGTAGTAAGAATCTGAGGCAGGATTTGAACCCAGGTCTTCCTGAGTCCAGGTCCAGAGCTCTATCTCTATCCACATAATTGATATAACTAATTAAAACTAATTTATTACTATATGCAATGAAACTGTTCATAGTATTTACATTACTTCAATTTTCCAAAATTCTACCATAATTTCCTTTCTCTCTTTTTTAAACAGTATACCAATTATTCATAATTTGCTCTTTGTTTCCTGCAGTTGCTTTGTTAGTCAGAAAACCGCAAGAAATATATTCACTGGTTGCTGTGAAAATAACTCTGAACTGCAGATAGTCTCCCAAGCTGCTAATTATATGCTGATACAGCCTGCTTAGATCAGCCCTTTCACCCAGAGGAGCAGAAAGGATATGCAGAGTTAAAGACAGCTAGAGTGACTGATGAATATCCATGAATGCTCTGTCTCTGAAAGAATTCTACCAAACCCTTAAATTTAGTTTTATCTGCATTAATAAGAAGCTCCAGCTCCTTTTGTCTAATTTAGCAGGCAACTAACTTCACAGCCCCTAGAACCAGTGAGCCATCAGGGCTGGTGTTGACTTTCTGACTTTCCAAGAGAATACATCTGACTCTCCAGGAGAAGTTACAGGTTTATTTTCCCAGGCCAAAAAAATCCTGGGGCTTAAAGAATAGTCCAGACATGTGCTCCTGTCTTTTTGAATTGTCCTTGTGTGAATGAGCATATCCATGTGATTTGTATAACATTCAATAACTCCTATACATAGATCAATTTAATGTGAAGCTTTGTACCATTCGGTTGCCTTAGTGAAGATGTGGACTTCTTAGTGCAAAAGAAACCTAAGGAATGTGGAGGGACCTAGATCTGTTGTTAGCCCAGTTGCTTAACATAGCATCTTCTGTAGTGTTATCTTCTCTCCCTCAATCATCTCAAGGAAGGAGGATTCCCAGACAAGGTGTTAAGAGTGGGATCATATCATAGCCTGATCAGGGGTGGGGAACCTAAGCCTTTTGACTGAGTTCAAGTTTTACAGAACAAATCCTTTTATTAAAGGGATTTGTTCTGTGAAGTCTGGATTCAGTCAAAGGGCCACCCATGAGGGCCTAGAGGGCTGCATGTGGCCTCGAGGCTGCAGGTTCCCCACCCCAACTCATCATTGTTCTGACTTGGGTAGGCCTGAGGTAAGAATATGCCTCCTTTCCCTCCCCAAACATAAGAACCATATATGAGGAAGGCTTCATACACTGCCACCAAGTTTAGTTTTGTTCCCAAGACGTTACAAAGGGTTCCCAATAAAGATGTTGAAAACATTTAGAGATCCATGCTAGACCAGTGCCAAAGCTACCACTGAGAAATGAGCTGAGATTGGACAGTTCCTTTATTTTCTAGGATAAAGAGAGTTCCCTAGGACCAGAGACTCATAGATTTAGACCTGGAAGGGACTGAGAAGCCATCTAATCCCACCCCTTCATTTTACAGATAAGGAAACTGAAAACCAGGAGCTTATGTGACTTGCCCAAGGTCACACAGGTAGGAAATGATAGAGTGTGGATTTAAGTAATAATAGCCAGCGTTTCTATAGCACTTTAAGGTTTGCTAAGTGCTTTATAAATGTTGACTTGTTTTATCATGGCAACAACCCCGGGAGGCAAATACTATTATCTCCCCCATTTTACAGAGGAAACTGAGGCAAACAAAGGATAAATGACTTGCCTGGGGTCACACAGCTATTAAGTTTCTGAGGTGGGATTTGTACTCAAAACTTCCTAACTTCAGGTCCAGCACTGTCCAAAGCACCATCTAGCTGATTTGCACCAGGTCCTCTGACTCCAAATACTTTCCACAGAAACACACTACCATCACTTCTCAGTAGCTGTATTATATTTCATCTTTATTGTTAATACTATAGATTTACAACTGGATGGAACCTAGGAAGACAGTTAGTCCAACTCTTCCTTCCCTGTTTCATTGATAAACTGAGAGATTAAGGAAATTGTCCAAGATCACATTCATATTAAGCAGTAGAGCTGGCATCTGAATCCAGGAGCTCAGACTCCAAAGTCAACATCCTTTCCACTGCACTATGGGGCAAGCTCTAGCCTACTTGACATATTATTTTTCTGTCCAAGTTGGTTTTTTTTTTTCAGTCATCTCAGTCGTGTCCAACTTTTCATGACCTCATTTAGGGTTTTCTGGAGCAGTTTGCCATTTCCTTCTCCAGCTCGTTTTACAGATGAGGAATCTGAGGCAAACAGGGTTAAGTGACTTGTCCAGGATCGCACAGCTAGTGTCTGAGGCCAGATTTGAACTCAGGTCTCCCTGATTCCAGGCCTAGTGCTCTATCCACTGCACCATCTAACTTCCCTGTTCCCAAAACAGGGTTGTTGTTTGTTTTTTTTTTAAACAGGGTTTATTTTCCTAAAGTCTTTTGCAGTTGTCTTTAACCTTTTCAATTTTGGATTTAATTGCCTTTAGAAAGGGAATAGGCATTTCTATCGCACCTACTATGTGACAAGCACTGTCCTAAGCACTTTGCCAATATTATCTCATTTGATGCTTACAAGGAACCTGGGAGGCAGGCTATTGTTATCCTCATTTTACAGTTGAGAAAACTGAGGCAGATGTTAAGCAACTTTCCCTGTCTCAGAGTTAGTAAATGTCTGAGACTGGATTTGAACTCAGGTCTTCTTGACTCCAGACCCAGCGCTCTGTGCCATCTACACTTTACTAATGGAGGCTCTACTCCTTCCCCATAGAGAATGGTACCAGACCCACTGAAAGACAGCATCTCCATTAGTGGAGACTGATCAATATTCTGACAGAGTTCTCTCAGATGCCACCTGGTGCTATAACTCCTACTTATACATCCGCAGGCTCTCGTTGGATGATTGGTTAAAAGACATGCCTGGCACAGCACTGTCCATTGATTTATTTATGAAATATGATCTGACTCCACAGATCACCCGAAGCAATAAGAGGCAGGCTTTGGGATGTTTTTTTTTTTAAAAACTTCTTACCAGTGAAATGCCATTAGCATAGTGATCTCTGATGAAAGGCAGCCAATGCAGGCTGAGGTAATTATTAAGGATTTAAATCATGCAGAGGGCTGACAGCCCATTCAATGGGATGGCACTCAGTGACACCAAAAAAAAAAGTGCTCTTGAGGACTGGCAGAGTAAGCTGGGAGAAGGAGTCAAGCAGCGCAGTGAGACAGGGCAGTGTGTTTACCTCCAGACAGTGACATCTTCACAAAGGTTTGTTTAGTTTTTCTTCAGAACTCTTATGACCTCAAAGTACTGGGCTTTGGGATGGGGTGAAGGGGAGAGAAGAAGAGACAGAGAAGGAGGGTAGGATAATAATAGCAGCATAGAGTCTAAGTTATGGAATCTGAGATTTATATAATCAATCACTTAACTGAATCCAACAGGAAGATCAAATCCATTTGGACATTATTACAAATGGTTGAAAGTCACTAATGGAGGCCTCAAACATTTACTAGCTGGGTAACACTGGGCAAGTCACTTCACCCTGTTTGTCTCAGTTTCCTCATTTGTAAAATAATCTAGAGAAGGAAATAACAAGCTGTTCTAGTATCTTTGCCAAAAAAACTCCAAACGGGGTCAAAAGAGTCGGACATGACCAAACAATAGCAACAATAATGATAGAATCTCGATTTTTCAATTATGAAAAGGAAGATACTATGCTGCATTAGAAAGTACATCAGTTCTGGAATCAAAGAGCCAGAGTTCAAATTCCACATATGATGCTTACTGCCTTTGTGACCTTGGGCAACCTGCTTAACCTCCCTGGGTTTCAATTTCCTCATCTGTAAAATTAAGGGGATGGGTTGGTTGACTTCTTAGGGCCCTTCCAGTTCTAGAGCAACAGCCCTATAATAACAAGATTCTAGAGCAGATAGGTGGCGAAGTGGATAGAACACCAGGACTGGAGTCAGGAAGACCTTAGTTCATATCCAGCCCCAGACACTTATTAGTTGTGTGACCCTGGACAAGTCATTTGACCCTGTTTGCCTCAGTGTCCTCATCTGTAAAATGAGCTAGAGAAGGAAATGGCAAACCGCTCCAGTGTCTTTGCCAAGAAAACCCCATATGGGGTCACAGAGAAGCTGAATATAACTGAAATAACTGAACAACAAAAAAGAGCACACAACAGCCTACCTACCCAAGGAGCAGAGTTCTATTCGTGATCCCCCTCAAAACCTGCCCCTTCTCTCAACTTCAAGGCAGTTTCTCAGTGACAAAACCCCAGTGTTATCTTGACTCTTCCCTCTCCTTCACCACCTCTCACATCAAATCAATGGCCAAGTCCTGTTGATTTTCCCTTTGTAATATCTCTCACACTCATCCCCTCTCTGCATTCATACGGCCATCCCCCTTAGTCCAGATCCACACCACCTTTCACTTGGACCCTTGTAAGAGCTTCCTAACCAATCTTCCTAAAGACTTCCCATACCCTGGAAAGTCTTCCTTTCCATTATTCTCATACCTTACACCTCTCCTTTCCCCTACAGGCTCTCTGATCCAGTGACTCAAAGACAAGGCTCCATTACCCAACTCCAGGTGTTTTCGTTGGCTGGTCCTCACACTTAGAATTCTCACCCTCCTCATCTTCACCTCCTAGCTTCCCTGGCTTCCTTCAAGTCTCCTCTAAAATATCACCTTTTGCAAAAAGATTCGCCCAATCCCCTATACTGCTAGAGCCTTCCCTCTATGGATTATTTCCAATTCATCCTCCAGACAGCTTATTTTTACATAGTTGATTGCGTATTATCTTCTCCATTAGATTGTAAAGTCCTTAAAAGTGGGGATTTTTTTTTTTACTTTTCTTTGTATTCCTGGCACAGGCCCTAACATATATTAAGCACTTAATAAATGCTTGTTGACTGACTAACTGTTGAGACTTTGGACTAACCGACTCCCTATTTCCTCCTCTCCCCAGTCCATCCTTCCCACAGCTGCCAAATGAAATTTCCCAATACACAGGTCTATCTATATCACTCTCCAGCTCAAAAATGTTCATTTTCATTGTTTGCAGCACTCAGAATCTATCAATGGAGGATCATCTAATCCATTCCCTAAACTCCAACAGCTCACTATTTACCTCTGAGATAAAATAAATACTCCTTTGCTTAGCTTCTAAAACCCTTTAGTACCTGGATGTAGCTTTCCAACTTAATTATGCATTACTTTCCTTCTCATACTCTATGGTTCAGCCAAACTAGCTTTCTTTCTTTTCCTCATATATATCATTATATCTTTCATCTCCATTCCTTTACATGACCATCCCTCATGCCTGAAATGCACTCTCTCCTCACCTCCAACTCACTTCCTTCAAGACACAGCTCAAATATTAACTTCTACGTGAAGCCTTCCCTGAACGTGTAACTATAAGTGCCCTGCCTCCCTAAATTCCTTGCATTATTTATTCTGTGGATACTTACTGCTGTATATTTTTTCTCTCCCAATAGAAGTTAAGCTCCGTAAGAGAAAGGATTGTTTAATTTTTTGCTTGTGCATCTCTTTATATTATTTTTGTAGTACGATGGCTGGCACATAATAAGCACTTCCGTTGTTATTGCTGTTGTTTAGTCATTTCAGTCATGTATGGCTCTTTGTGACCCCATTTGGAGTTTTCTTGGCAAAGAAACTGGAATAGTTTGCCATTTCCCTCTCCAGAGCATTTTACAGATGAGAGGACTGAGGTTAACAAGGTTACATGACTTGCCCAGGGCTACACAGAAAATATGTGTCTAAGGAATAAGCACTTCCATGCTTACAGATTTATTGATTAAATGATTATGGATGAAGAAACTGAGGCACAAAAAGGTTAAGTGATTCCTTCAATATCAATATCAACCAATAAATATTTATTAAGTGCTCACTGTGTAGCAGGTACTATGCTAAGTGCTGGATCAATCAACAAGCAATTATTGAGCATAAATTATTTATCAGGCACTATGCTAGGCAGTAGGGACAAAAACAAAAAGGAGGCAAGCTCTACCCTGGAGGATCTTACATTTAACAGGAGATACAATGTATATGTGTAAAGTGTGTGTATGCACCAGTAAGATGTGTACGTCCACATGGGTCACCTACATGTGGCTAGCAGAAATCACTAAAAGAGAGCTCTGGAACTTCGCCCAGCCCTCTCCAAGGAAGACTTTGATTCCCGCCTTGAGAAGAGCAGGAGAAGAGCCACAAGGCTGCCTACTCCGTTCTCCAAACTCAAGGGGCCTAGTGGACTAGAATTATATCTATCTCCTCCCTAAATATTTCTGGTCTAGAAACATGATTTTGGCTCAAGAGAAAAGCAACTTCTCTGGGCATTAGCCCTTAGCTTACACTTGTCAGTTTTTGTTCATTCTTACCAAATGCTAATTATACAAAAGCATCACAAATAGAGAATAAGTAGACCCATTTATCCAAGTAGATAGCAAACAGATCAAAGTTATACAAATTAGAACATACCAGAAAATGGGTAGGAGAGGATAAGCTTTTTGGACGGGAATTAAATGAGATCTCAGCTCAACTAAGAAAAAGATTCAAGGGGATTTGGATTTCACCCGAAGGGAAATGCCCTGAATTCTACTGGATATCAGGGACATATGAGCAAGCCAGCTTCCCCTACATGTCTACAGCTTCCAGAATCTTCACTCCCTCCCCCCCTGAATCAGTCCAGAATATGTCTGAAACCTCATGTCTTTTCTCAGAGAAAATAAATGTCTTCTCTTTAAAAACCTCTTACACCAACTCCTTCCCTCATGCAGGTTTGTGATCTTATATCATCATTTTCTCCACTAATCTAGTCACACCTGAGCACTAGCATACAAAAGGCTTGAAAACCCATGTTACAATCATATGAGGACATACAAAATATATACCAAATAATACACAATTGCAGGATAATTTGAGATAATTAGCAGCTGAGGAAAATCAGGGAAAGCCTAGGTTGAACATGATGCATAAAGTGAACTCTAAAGGAAACTAGAGATGCCAAGAGGCAGAAGGGAGGAGATAATTCAGCCCCATCATGAAGGACAGTCTGTGCCAAAGTCCAGAGACAGAAAATAAAATGTCATCTCTGAGGAATATAAAGAAATCCAAGTTGGCTGGACCATAAAGTGTGTGAAGGGAAGTAATAAGACTGGAAAGGTCAACTGGTTTGGTTTATGTTATCTAATCCCATGAAGAGCTTGCATTTTATCCTAGAAGCTTGGGGTCATTGAAATGTATTGCATAGCATAGTGATGATTAGATCTGTGTTTAGGAGCACTACTTTGCAAACTGGAGGGAAGAAGGATTGGAAAGGGTGGGACTTGAAGCAAGGAGACCAATGAAGAGGCCGTTGCAGTAATCCAGATGAGAAACAATGAGGGTCTAAATTAGAATGACAACCAAGTGCATAGAGAGGAGTTACATACGAGGGATACTATGAAAGTAGAAGCAGCAGGTAATTAACTGCAGATATGGAAGAGAAAGGAATCAAGGATAATGCAAATTCAGCTAAAGATTATACTGTAAGGAATCTTAGCCTTGGGTGGTTGCTGCCAATTACTTTTTTTCCAATGAACCACCCCATTAGTTGAACCAAATCATGATTGTGAGAGAAATTATTATTTCTCTCTTATATTAATAACTGAGGTTTTTCCTCTTTCCTACTTCTTTAACCAAAAATTAACCAGTGTGTTAAATCTCTCTCAAAGACTTATCCAGACTAAAGATCTAATCAAAAATAGTAAAAAAAAATCTAAGTTTAGGCAAATGGATAGATTCCTAGTCATTGTGTTCCCTGACAGGTCTGAGAAAGTGATGATTCTCCCTTTTGTCGGGCAGGTGATATGGAAATGATTAAGTCTCTTTGACCAAAACCCTCATTAGAATAAGCCCACATCTCATTATAATATTCATTCTCTCATTGATTGTTAACTAATCAGAGTTGATTGCCACCCTCAGGAACATCTATTCTTCCAAGGGAATATAAACTGTGAGCCCACCACTATGAGGGTTTTTGGTATCCGAGTGCCACTGACCTCTTTTTATTAATAAACATCTTAGCCTTATTAATAAAATGATTAAATTACCCAAAAACTATGTCTCTTAAACTTTTCAAACATCACAATTATAATTAGCGAAATCCATTCCAGCCATAGAAATTCCATGACCACAAAGGTCGTCTACCCCCTAACAGTGGCAATGTAGGCACCAAACTTGGAATTATAAAACAGGAGCTATGTTCCTCCATATAAAAAAAATCACTTAACCTCTCTGAGACTCAATTTTCTGGTCTATAAAATGGAGATTTAAAAATACTTGTTTCATCTACCCCATGGGGTTATTATGAAGAAAGTGCTTTTAAACTTTAAAATGCCAGATAAATGCAAGTTATCATTGTTATTCATCAGTCATCTCTTCTATTTGCACTGCTGATCACAAGGAGCAAGTGCCGGAGGGGAAAGAAGGGATACATCCGTACTAACCCATAATTTCTACTGGATAGAAAGCTCAAAGTATGCACCCGCTAGCGTCTTCTTCCTATACAAAGAACATCATATTAGTTACAAAAAGATCTCTTTTTTGTCATGTTGCTCTCTATTTGACAAAAGTGTCAAAAGTTGAAGCATCTGGCAAAAGATATTTCAGAAATGGGAGAGGAAAGTGGAACCCAGTATTAGCAGGAGGAGCATACAAAGGTAGACAAAGGTACCAGTCCATGAGAGAAATATGCAAAAGGTGGGGGTGGGGACCCAGAGGCAGAAGACTGGTGTTGGGAGTTCCCAAGCTGGAACTTCTCTGCATGGAGCAGATTGACCACTCACCCATAAATCAGGTCGTTAGATAATTGCCTGGAGTAATGAGATGTTGAGTAATTTGCTCAAGTTCACGCAATTAACATTGGTCATAAACAGGACTTGCACAAAGGTCTTCCTGACTCCAAGGCTGATCCCTTAGCCACTTTTCCAGTTTGCCACTAGGAGATTTTATTTCATAGTAAATTCCACAGTCCTGCAATCTGAGAATTGTAGTTTTCCCTAGCAATCCAACAAACATGAATGAGTTGATTTAGGTTCCTCCAACTCCTTCAATTTAATTCAATTCAATTCAATTTAATTTGATCCCTTTTAGCCATTATGCTAATCTCTAGGGATACAAAAACAGTAACAAAATAGACCCTGCCCTCAAGAAGTTTACATTCTGCTGAGGGATGCAACATGAAAAACAAATAAATAAATATAAGATAATTTGAGCAGAGAGGGAACACTAACTGGGAGGATCAGGAAAACATTTGTAGAGAAGGTGGCACCTGAGTCAAGTTTTATTGAAAAATTCTAAGAGGCAGAAGTGAGAAGACACATCACATGCATATTATGCATGATAGATAACTTGTGCAAAGGTGTGGTGATGGGAAATGAAATGCTGAGTTGGACTTCACATATATGTTCAATAACAAATTGCTCGCCTTCTCAACGAGTGAGGAGGGAAGGAAGAAGGGGAGAGAATTTAGAACTCAGAATTTTTTTAAATTAATGTTTAAAAAAATTTACATGTAATTGAGAAAAATAAGAGAGAAAAAAAGAAAAGAAAAGAGAATTAATGAAAGGAAGTAATATGAAATAAGGCTAGAAAGAGAGATTGGGCCAAATTGGGGGGTGGAGAGGGATAAAAGTTTTTGGACAGTGACAAGGCTAGACCTGTGCTTTAGGAATATTCTTCTAGCCACTGTGCGGAAAATTAATTAGAAAGGGGAGAGACTAGAAGAAGAGAAACCAATTAAGAGACTACTCTAATGATTCAAGTAAGAGATGGTAAGTCTAAAGTAGGATAGAGGCTGTGAAGAATACTGATATTAGAGATATTGTGCAGATAAAACTGAGATTTGATAACAGATGGAATTGGTGTGAGGGAAGAAGAAGGAAGAATCTGGAATGACTTTGAGGCTGCAAACCTGGGTGACTATGAAGATGGCATTGCCCACAAAATAAATTGCAAAACTTGGAGGAGGGCTGCATTTTGGTGGAATGAAAATTATTTCTCTTTCAGTCATGTTGAGTTTGAGATGCTGATGGAACACTCAGGTAGCAATGTTTAGCAAGCAGCAGGCAATTCAGAACTGGAGTCCAGGAGATAGATTAAGGCCAGATATATGGATTTACATTTATCATCTATATAGAGATGATACTCAAGCCTATAGGATCTAATGAGATGCCAAGAGAAAGAATAGAGGTAGAGGAGGGAAGGGAGATGAAGGCATCCAAAAATAGAGCCTCACAACTGATGAAATAGATAGATAGATAGATAGACAGACAGACAGACAAACAGACAGACAGATAGATAGAGTGAATGAGTGAGTGAATGAGTGAGCATTTATTAAACACTTACTATATGCCAGACACTAGGCTAAGCAGAAATATAAATGAGATAGTTCCTACCCTCAAGGAGCTTACAGGGGAAAGATAGCACATAAAGGGGAGCTAGAAAGTGGTGGAGAAGATATCAGTACAGAGGCAAGGAGAAGGAGAAGAAGAAGTCTGGAGAGTCAAGTCACAAGTGAAACAGAGCATGGCTGGAGCCACTCCTGAAAGAATGGCCCAGAGTGGAAAGACTTACATGAACTCATGGAAAGTGACGGTAGCAGAACCAGAAGAACATTGTACACAGTAACAGCAACATTGTGCAATGATCAACTGTGAATGACTTAGCTCTTCTTAGCAATTCAATGATCCAAAACAATTCCAAAGGACTCATGATGAAAAATGCTATCCACCTCAGAGAAAGAATTGATGGAGGCTGAATGCATATCGAAGCATACTATTTTCACTTTATTTTTTTCATGGTTTTTTTTCCATGATCTGTTTCTTCTTTCACAACATGACTAACATGGAAATATGTTTCAGATGATTGTACATACATAACCTATATCAAATTGCTTATCCTTGTAGGGTGTGGGGAGATAAAGGAGGAAGGGAGAAAATTTGAAACTCGAATGGGAGAGACTACATGTAAAAAACATCTGTGTAAAAACAAGAAATATACAAGATAAATTGTAAATAAGCAGAGTGAAGGTACTAAAATTAAGAACTGGGAAAGACTTGACCTGATACTAGAAGGAGGCAAGGGAAGCTAAGGGGCAAAGATGAAGAGGAGCTGATATTCTGGTCTGCCCATCTCCCCAAAGATGGCACCCTAAAGAACAATAAACTTGAGATGCTAAATTTAGATGAGTGCTAAAGTTTGTTTTTACATGTAATTGGAAAAAAGAAATATCATTAAAGACAAAAAAAAAAAATAAGGGGGAAAAAAAGAATGGCCCAGAGTGCAGTCACCAACCAAGAGAGAAAGGCCTCAGGGTCTCAGCAGGTTTCTTCAGGGCAGGGAAATGATCCACCAAAATTGAAAAAAAAAACTGTAATAGAGTTATAAAGAGAGCCAGGAGAGATCATCATCATGAAAAGCAAGGGAGGTAGCTTATTTCAAAAGCTGCAGAGAATTAAGTTGGTTGAAGACTGAGGAAGAGCAATTGGATTTAGCAATTAAGGCATTTCTGGGAGCCTTGAGGTGAGTAGTTTCAGTCAAGCAGTGAAGTCAGAAGCCAGATTGCATATTGAGTCACCAGGCTGTGAACCTGGGTGACAAGGAGGATTATGGTGACCTCAAAAGAAGTAAGGAAAGCTGGAGGAGGGTTCAGTTGAAAGGAAAGGATAATGAGTGACTCACCATATTGAAAAGTGAGTGGGATGTGAGGAAATGGAGGCAATTAGTACAAACAATTTTTTGTAAAGGAGTTTGGCTTTGACAAGGAGGAGAGGAGAGACTAGAGATCCCTACACAAACAAAGAACAGGTTTAGGAGGAGCACAGTAGGGGAAAAGAGGGATGGACTGGAAGTTGTGATCAGAGAACAAAATTTCAGAGTTCAAGATCATGAAGGATACACAATTATAGTGAAATCTAAGATAGAGCTACGCCTGTAGGAGGCTGAGACAGAGGCCATGAGAGCTGAGGTTGGGATGAACTCCAAATCTAGGGTACTGGAGAAGGTATCAGCATGTATATGGAAGTCCCTAAGTATGAGGGCCAACGCTGGGGCAGAGGAAAAGAGTGTGACCCACATACTAAACTCCTTGAGAAAGAAAGGGAAATGGCATATTTAGAAATTGGTGGATGACTGCAACAAAGATCCAGATCCAATGATGTGTATGAAGCAGATGGATAGAATAAAGGAAAAGGAAAAGAAGTTGCTAAGTTATGGTAGGAAAGAGCTGGTCTGCAGCAACCAGGTGATGCAGTGGATAGAGCACAGGCCCTGAAGTCAGGAGGACCTGACTTCAAATTCAGCCTCAGACACTTGACACTTACTAGCTGTGTGACCCTGGGCAAGTCACTTAACCCTATTTGTGAAAAGAAGGAAGGAAGGGAGGAAGGAAGGAAGGAAGGAAGGAAGGAAGGAAGGAAGAAAGAAAGAAAGAAAGAAAGAAAGAAAGAAAGAAAGAAAGAAAGAAATTGCTGGTCTGAAAATGGTAGTGAGGAGTAAGAAGTATGCCTTCTCCCTAAAGTCCAATATGCTGGGGGATATGAGAGAAAGAAAGAACCCCCAATGCTGAAGAGAGTGGCTAGGAATGCAGGCTTTGGTGAATGCAAGAAGATGGAATAAGAGTGAGAGGAAGAGGACTAGGATGAAGAGAAGCTTGTTAATAATTATTTATTAATGTCTCTCGATGACCTCATCAGGAGTTTATCATCTCTATGCTGGTGACTCACAGATCCATACATCCAGTCCCAGGCTGTCCCCCAAATTGTAATCCTGAACCAACAATTGCTTATTGAAGATTTCAAACTGGATGTCCCATAAACATCTCAAACTTTACATGTCCAAAACAGAGCTCATTATCTTCCTCAAAGACACACTCCTCTTACTAGCTTCCCTATTCCTATCATTCTGCCAATGGCTCAGGTTCAGAATCTGAAGTCAAGTTATTCTTGATTTTTCCCTTTCATTCACCTTGCACATCCAATCAGTTGTCAAATCTGGCCACTTCAATCTTCCCGATTTCTGTCTTATTCAACCTCTCCTTCCCACCCATAAAACTACCACCTTATTTTAGGCCTTTAGTACCTTTGACCAAGATTACGGCAAAGGCCTCCTAAATGATCTCTTTGCCTCAAGTCTCTCCTCTCCAATCCATCCTTCTCACTGTTTCCAACATGATTTTCCTTAAGCACAGAGATGACATGTCATTCCATTACTCAGGAAACCCCACTGGCTCCCCTTGTCTCTAGGATCAGATGTAAACTCATAAACTGCTCTACTCACCTTTTAAAACACTTCACAATTTTGCCCCCAACCTATGTTTCCTGTCTTATTGGACATATTCCCTTTCCCCCACTAAGACAGAACCATTGATCTTCTTTGTTCCACACATGTGGCCATCTCTCTTCTCCATCTCCCAAGTCTATACATGGAAAGTACCTTTGATAGTTTTAAAATATAATTTCCTTTATCATTCTGGCCCAAATGCTTTTTCAGTTGATGCCCTCTAACCCATACTGCCTGCAAAAATAATTTTCTTCTTTTTGACCATTTCCCTTAATAATCAACTCTTTCCATTCCAACTTTTAGGGATTTCTAAGCTCTGCTAGAAGGCAGTGATACTCTTTCCACTGGACATCTCCATGCCTGGAATGCATTTCCTCCACTCCCCTTCTTCATAGAACCCCTCTCTTCTTTCAAGACTCAGCTCAAGTACCAGCCCCTAGATGAAGCCTTTTCTGATCCCCACAACTGCTAGTGCTCTCCTCAGATTACCTTCTATTTAACCACATTGTATTTATTTTTATTTATTCACATTATATATATATATATATATATATACATATATATATATACACATATATACATACAGGAGGGCTAAGGCTGGGGCAGAGGAAATGTGACTCAGGTACTGAACTCTTTGAAAAAGAAGAGGAAATGATGTATTTAGAGATCGGTGGATGACCGCAACAAAGATCTGAACCCAATGACATGTGTGTGGTAGATAGATAGAATAAAAATTTGGTCTGGGGCAGCAAGGTGATGCAGTGGATAGAGCACAGGCCCTGAAGTCAGGAAGACCTGAGTTCAGCCTTTGCCATAATCTTGGCTAACGGTAATAAAGGTCCAAATATGTACATATATATGGAAGGCGGGATATGTACATGCTTCTCTCTCTTATTCAATTGTACAGTCCTTAAGAATGGAATTGTTTTTATTCATTAAATTTATGTGCCCAGCATCTACTACAGTGCCTGGTACATAGTAGGTACATAGTACATAGCTTAATAAGTCTTTGTTCATCGATTGATTGATGGCGCTCCATGGCACAAAGGAAAGGGAAGTAAGGAGAATGGAGATGAGGGAGCAGGCAATGGTACAAGGGGAAGGAAATTTTTGTTTCAGCAGTTGTCAACTCTAAATCACAGGGATTAAGGGAGGAGTAAGCAGGGAGCTTGCTAGCCAGAGGAGGGAGTTGGGACTAATTGACTGGAGCTCCCACCCTCCAAAGTCCTGTGGAGACGAAGGGCGATGACAAACAATGTTCTCCTATATAGCAAAAGAGACTGGGGTGAGCCAGAAAGGAAATTCGCTCAGGCTTCCAGTAAAATACCTGGTGATAGATCCCCGTCCTCACTTGGTGCCTCATCCTAAAACGGCAGAGGATAAGGGAAACCTTGCACGTGACTCACAGTCAAGCCAATGTCTGAGGCCCTGGTCAGCGATTGGTCCCTCTTGGGGAGAGACCTAAAGGATATGTGTATTTAAGTATTTATGTGTTTAAGTATATTTCAGAAGGTTGAGGGTATTGCTGTTTATCTGAGATGGATCAGCAAAGCAGGATGGGTAAGTATTGTATGTACATTAGCAGTAAATCCAGGGAAAAGAAGATCTCCCAAGTTCTCAGTGGTAACACAGCACTGAGGTGTTGTTGAATCTGAGACAAATTCAGTGACCCAGGCAGCACAGAAATCCTTTCCGCAAGAACGATAAACATAGTTAACTACAAAGAAAATCAGAATAATATAACAAAACAATCAAAACTGAATGTAGCAAGATTATAATGACCAACATCGGCCCTAAAGGGTAGATATGAGAAGGCACAGCCCCCTGCTTCTGTGCAGAAGTAAGGGACTATGAGTGTGGAATAATGCATATAATGTCAGCTTTTTCAGTATGTTGGTTAGTTTTGTATAACTTTTTCCTCTGTTTTTTGATTTGGAGGGTGGCTTGGTGAGAAAGGGTAGGATACACAGGGAAATATAGGTGATTTAAAGCAAAAAATATGAACAAAACTTTATTTTAAAAATTGCTTCTAGTTAGTTAATGAGCATTTATTAAGCCTTTGCAATGTACTAGGCACTGTGCTAAGCACTAGGGATATTTTTTTAAGGCAAAAACAGTCATTATCCTCAGGGAGCTCACATTCTAATGGGAGACAAGGTGCAAAAGACTGGGCGCATACAACATATAAACAAAGGAGATGAAATTAATTTGAAAGGGGAAAGCATTAGCAGCTGAGGGGACCAGAAAAGGTCTTCTAAAGAAAGTGTGATTTAAGCTAAATCTTGAAGGAGCCAGGAAAATTAAATGGCAAAGATGAAGGAGACCATTATAGGCATGGGACAAGGCAATGCAAAGTCATGGAGCTGGGAGACACCTAAGTCCAAGGAACTGCAAGTAGGCCAGAGTGGGGCTGTATCATAGAATGCATCAAGGGGTGTAAGACATAAAAAGGCTGGAAAGGTAGGAAGGGGCAAGTTATGAAGAGCTTTAAATGCCAGAGGAGGTTCCAGGGTCAGAATCCTTAGAAGGACAGGCTGGGGTTGGAGGCCTATTGTCCAGAGTCCAATGATGGAGAAAGGATAGGTAGGTGCTAGTAGGAGAAGCTAGCTGTCAGTTGTGGCCCCTCATATGGCTGGGGTTTAGTGATAGTGCAAGGCTAATGGAGATGTGGAATCTTTGTTCACTGATAACTCTCTTATTCAGATACTCAGCAATAATGAAATCCTGAGGCTTATCGTGGGCCACAGGGCAGAGCAGATGAGGACCTTGCACAGGGCAATCCCTCAGGGAACTGTAGGTTCCTAGGTGAGAATGGTCCCTGAAGGCCTGGGCTAGGACAACCATATTCGTGCAGTTTCTGTGTACCCCACAGCTGCCAGTGCACACACCACAAGACTGTTACCTTGCTTCCAAGGGATATATCCATCACCATAGGCAATCTAACAAAAATGGACACCAGGAAAGAAATCAATTCAGTAAGAATAAATATTGGGTGGAGAAAATTCTGTAGTGATTGATTAATTAACTGCATTTTCACTTTTCCTCCAACAATTGTTAGTTTTACATAAAGACATCCTATGGCCCACGTCCAAGGCTATGGTTTCTCTAAGGAAGAAAGGAACAAATTTTAGAAACCCTTTCAGTATTGCTGCAAATCCTCATGACAAAGAAACAAGAAAACAGGTTGGGGAAGAGGCCATAAATCATCGCCGACAGCAACATTCTACAGGCATCCACCCCATCACCCTAGAGCTTAGCTCATCACAACAGACTTCGACCCCTCACAATTGTAGCTTCAAACCCTCAGACCTCAAATGAATACTTCCAAACCTCAAGATTTCTCAATGAGAGCCACTATATAGTCTATGCCTTTTTGGACAATTTTTCAAAGGAATAAGTTTTCCAGTTTCATCTGAAATATTTGCATAAATGAATCTGCTTTCTGGGAAGATATGGTTTGGTCTTAACAGTTTATAGGAAAAAGGAAAATATAAAATACAAGAGGAAAACAAATATAACTGTGGAATGCTGATTGAGATATATGATTTTAAAAACAATTCTCTAAAAATCCAAAATGCCCAAGGCTGGCAATGTGATTTTTTTTTAATAATTTGATAATGTTTTGTCATACCAGCAGCCTCATCAGAAGTACAAACACATGAAATTGATGGGGAGGGATTGTCTATTCTTTGTTACTAAGGCATGTTACTACCCCAACATCATTTGGTGATAAATTAATTGCAACCAAAGTCTGGAAAAAGCCTATCTGGTACTTTATCTTTACATTCCTTAGATGTCCAAACACAGAGATATGAGGCATTACCAGAGATGCAAGCAATATATCATCACATTTGTTATCACAGAATAATAACTCTGTCCAGGACTTTAGAGACCATCCAGCCCAATTTCCTCATTTGACAGATGGGGAAACAAAATCAGAGACATGAAAGTCCTTTTTTAAGGTACCACACTAATGACAGCTTAGCTTTCCTGATGCCTTGTCTCGTGCTGTTTCTACTTCATCACACTGTGCCTCTATTCCTCATCATTCTGGTTTGAGTGGTTTGGGATTTGGGAGAAACCTGGTACATCTTCTACATGACTGGATAGGGACGACCTAACATCTCTAACAATTGGTCATACAACTTCCACTTGAAGACTGTCAGTGATGGCTAACTCAGGGCCTACCTGACATTGTCCATTCCACATTGGGACCACTCAAATTGTTAGAAAGTTTTTCTTTACAACAAGCCAAAATTCACATTTCTGCAACTTTTATTCATTGCTCCTCATTCTTATTCTAAAATAAGCCTATTCCCTTTTCTCAATAATAGTCATTCAGATATTTGAAAAGAATGAACTCAGTTTAATTAATGAACATAACACCCCTAAGTCTTCTCCTTTCCAGGCCAAAGATCTCCAGTTTTTTTCAGCTGTTCCTTGTGGATTTCTAATTCTCTTACCACCCAGCCACTCTGGAGGATGTAAGGGGGCAGATCTGTTCTGCCTTAATTATGCTAATTGTGGAGTGGCACACCCTCCAAAAGATTACCGAGATACCAGAGGAAGAGGGGCCCACACCAGCTTGCTTTTTAATAGATAATTCAAGAACCATCAGATTCTTTGAAAACCATGATACAAAACTCCTATTTACCATATATCAAGAAATCACAAATGAAAACTTATTTAGATCTATTAGAACCAGAGAGCACTGTGAAAATAGAAAGAATCCACTGATCAGCTACTGAAAGGTACTACAAAGGGAAACGTCCCAGGAATATTATAACCAAAATTCAGAGCTTCCACATCAAAGAAAAAAATACTGTGCAAGTGACCAAAAGGAAAGGGTTCAAGCACCAAAGAATCACAGGATCACAAAAGACCTAGCAACTTCAACCATAAACCCCAGGAAATCTTAGAATAGAACATTCCAAAAGACAAAAGATAAAGATTTACAACCAAAGCTTATCCTTCAAAGCTGAGTATAAGCTTACAGGGGGAAATGGATCTTTAATGGAATAGAGGACTTCCAAGCATATCGGATGAAAAGATCAGAGCTTAGTAGAAACTTTGGAGTACAAACACAAGAGTCAAGAGAAACTTAGAATGGTAAATTTATTTAAGTAACTGAAAGTAGTTGCATGATGATGTAGTATGAACATTTTAGTAGGGAGAGACAAAACAAGTGTCCCTTCAGAACTTTAATGTGTTCCAAGAGTCCTGAGGGAATCAAATAAGAAAAACAGAAGTACTAGGTAGATTGATTCTGTTCTGAGGGTTTTAAGAGGGGAACAGGGTAAAAAGAAGGAAGAGGTGGAACTTGCTATTTGTCATATTTAGGATTTTTGAGAAGGATATGTAATCACAGAAGAAGAGGTGGGAAAAGCAGGCATCAGATGAACTTCATCTTGGCTGGACTTATGGAAAGAGGACTGAAAACATACATACAACGACACACACCCACACAGAGTTAGTTATAGAAAAACATCAACTTCAACAGGGAAAAAAAGAGGAATTGGGGGGGTGGGCATTTAAGAGGAAAGATAAGACTATGAAGGTAATAGTCATAATCAAAACAAATATCCTGATCCTGAATGAATTAAAAAGGGAAAAAAGAAGATGAAAAGAACTAGAAACTAAGGGGGGAGGGGGTGCCTATCAGTTTGGGAATGGCTAAAGAAATTATAGTATAAAAATATAATGTAATAATATCATGCCCACCACAATAAATAACAAGAGACAAGATTTTCGAGACTCCTGAGAGGCATGAACTAACACAGAGTGAAGTGAGAAGAACCAGGAGAATAATCTTTATGCTGACAACATTGTAAAAACAAACAATTTTGAAATACTTGAGAACTCTGACCAAAGTATTGTCCCACCAGATCTCCAGAGGGCTGACAAAGCATGTTACCTATCCCTTGACAAAGAGATGAAGAACTCAAAGTGCAGAAAGAGACATATGTTTTTAGACATGGCCTATGTGGAGATTTGTTTTTCTTGACTACGCTTACCTGTTAAATGGGGTTTTTTTCTCTTTTTAGTTGGGAGAAAAGAGGGATATAGCAATAGTGAAAAGAAAAGAGAAAAGCATGAAACCAATGAAATGTTTTAAAAATGATTAGAGGAGAACAAAAGGAAGTCAGAAGGCAATATAGCCAGAGATGTTCTTAACCCTTTATGGATCAAGGACCCTTGGCTGTCTGGTGCAGCCCATAGACCCCTTCTTAGAATAATGTTTTAAAATGCATAAAATAAAATACACAGAATTACAAAGGAAGTGAATTATATTAAAATACAGTTACCAAAATGTATCTTTTAAAAACAAGTTAATGCATCTCCTGGACAAGCTGGACAGTTTCAAAAATAGAGTGTAGAATTTAATACATACTTTTTAAAAGCAAGAAATATGAACTAGAAGATTAATGGTTTCATATGCAGTTTCCTTTAAATGTTCAAAACAAATCAAAACAAAACCAAACCTTCATTATGCCCTACTCTCCCCTCAAGATATTCTTCTTTACCTCTCCTCCTTTTCTCAGTCAAACACCTAGAAAAAGCAACCTATACTCACTGCTTCCACTTCCTCTCTTCTCACTCCTCAATCCTTTGCAGTCTGGCTTTTGACCTCATAACTTGACTGAAATGGCTCACTCCAAAGTTACCAATGTTCTCTTAAATGCCAAATTTTATGGCTTTTTTTCTGTTCTCATCCTTCTCAATTTGTATCTGACATGGTTGACCACCTTACCTTCTGGATAGTATCTCCTCTCTGGGCTTCTGTGATACTACTCTGCTGGTTCTCTCATACCTGTCTAATCACTCATCTTCAGTCTAGATTTGCTAGATCTTCATCCAGATTGGGGGGGGGGGGAAGTTAGGTGGCACAGTGGATAGCATGCCAGACCTGGAATTAGCAAGGCTCTTCATCCTGAGTTCAAATCTGGCCTCAGATGCTTCCTAGCTGTTTGACTCTGGGCAAGTCACTTAACCCTGTTTGCCTCAGTTTCCTCATCTGTAAAATGAACTGGAGAAAAAAATGGCAAGCAACTCCAGTATCTCTGCCAAAAAACAAAAAAACAAAAAACAAACATAAATGAGGTCACAAAGAGTCAAACACAATTGAAAAATGACTCAACCGAACATCCAGATTATGCCCTCTAACTTCAAGTGTTTCCTTGGGATGCTCTGAAATCATCTTGAACTGCTCTCTGATTCTTAAATTTTCAGTAGAAACATTCACTTCTCAGAAATTAACAAAGTCTACAAATCAAGACTTGACAAATCTATTTTTTTGTTGATTGACTAGACTTAAGAAAGTGATGGAGAGAATGTTAATCATACAACTTAAATTTTAAAATATGTCTTGCATACTTTTTTTCTGGAGAACCAGTTGTTAAGCATTTACCAGCATACTGTTGGGTGTTTCCCACGGCTCTATCCCATAACTTCTACTCTTCTGTCTCTACTTGCTCTCTTGGTGACTTTATCAGCTCCCCAGGTTTAACTATTATCTCTATGCCAATAATTCACATCTAGTATATACATACATATATCCATACATATATATACATATGCACATACATATATATATATATATATATACATATAGACATGTGTGTATAGTGTCAATCTCTCCTCTAACTTTCAATCTCATATCATCAATTGCCTATTGCCTGTTTCAAACTCTATGAGTCAGGGGCAACTAGGTGGCGCAGTGGATAGAGCACCAGCCCTGGATTCAGGAGGACCTGAGTTCAAATCCAGCCTCAGACATATAACAGTTACTAGCTGTGTGACCCTGGGCAAGTCACTTAACCCCCATTGCCCAACCAAAACAAAAAAATACAACTCTATGAGTCATAAACATCCTAAACTCAAGATGTCCAAAACAGAATCATTCTCTTTTCCCAAAAACCCATCTTTCTTCCCAACATCTTAATTTCTGTCAAAGGCATTGCCATTTTCAGTTTCTTTCATCCATTATCCTCTCACCTAGATTACTGCAGCAAGCTTCTAATTGTTCTCCCTACCTCAAGTCTTTCTCCATCATATTCCTGGCAAAGCAATTTTCCTTAAGCACAGATCTGCTTGTCATCATGTCACTGTCCTGCTCAAAATATAATGGCTTCTTATTTCCTTTCAAATAAAATATAAATCTTCTCTTTAATTTTTAAATTCCTTCACCACCTTGCTCCAACTTATCCTTCCAACCTCTTTGGATACTCCTCTCATCCTCTGAGATCCAGCCAAAATGGTCTTCTCTGTTCCTCACACACACCCTTCCATCATCCTTTGAACAGCCTATGAACTAGCTATGAACTAGCTATTCTATGCCTAGAATGTACTCCCTCTTCACTTTCACCTTATAAAGAATACCTCTTTTCCTTCAAGACATAGCCCAAGCACCACTTTCTATGTGAAACCTTTTCTGATCCCCTCAATTGCTGGTGCCCTCCCTCCCAAACTACCTTTCATTTAACCTTGTATTTACTGGATATTTACTAGCTGTATACATATATATATGTGTATATATATATATACACACACACACATATATATGTATATACATATATATACATATATGTATATATGTACATATATTCAATAGATAGATATATACACATAATATATGGAAGAGTATGTAATGTATGTGTATATATAATTATATATATGTTTTCTCTATTAGAAGGTAAGCTTCTTGAAAGTAGATTATTTTATTCAGTGTATTTGTATGACCAGCACCTCACATAATGTCTGATATGTGTTGTTGTTGTTCATTTGGTTGTGTCTGATTCTTTATGACCCCACAAACCATATTGTCCTTGGGGTTTTCTTGGCAAAGAAAACTGGAGTAGTTTGCCATTTCTTTTCCAGTGGATTAAGGCTAACTGAGGTAAAGTGACTTGCCTAGGGTCACACAACTAATAAGTGTCTAAGGCCGGATTTGAACTCAGGTCTTACTGATGCCAAACCCAGAACTCTATCTACTGAGTCATCTAGCTGCCCATACATGGTACATAGTACAGGCTTAATAAATACTAGTTGATTGATTCATTGATTCTTTTATGTATGTGCTTTTTTTGTTGTTGCTTTGTTTTTTGTTTTTTTTTGAGGCAATGGGGATTAAGTGACTTGCCCAGGGTCACATAGCTAGCTGGTAAGTGTCTGAGGCCAGATTTGAATTCAGGTCATCCTGAGGCCTCCAGGGTGGGTGCTCTATCTACAGCACCACCTAGCTGCCCCAAAAGTCTGTTACCCTACACCATATTCCATGTCCATTGTCTCCTTTTTGTGAGGAAATGGGGTGAAGTGATTTGCCCAGGGTCACACAACTAGTAAGTGTCAAGTGTTTGAGGTCATATTTGAACTCAGGTCTTCCTGAATTCAGGGCCAATGCTCTATCCACTATACCATCTAGCTGCCCCTGTGTATGTGATTTTGAATAGCATTCCTAACACATACCACCCAGAAATGAACCCAATATTCCAGATATGATATTACCAGGGCAGACAATAGCAGGATGGTTACTTTCCCTATTCTGTATGCTATACTTCTGTTAGTGTAAAATCACATTAGCTTTTTCAGCTACCATGTTACACTGTCAATTCCTATTGTTTGAAAAACACTAAAATCCTCAGGTTATTTCCATAAGAACTAAATCCTGCACTTCTGCAACTGATTTCTTGAACTCCTATTAAATTTCATCTCCACTAAAGTCCAACTCTGATGCCTCATGGTAGAAGGGAGGTAACCCTGGATTCTCATAAGCAATACCAGCAGAGCACAAATTCTAACACTTCCTACCAAGTTAGAAAGGCTTGGATTAAAAGCCTGGAAACAGACTATTAAGAAAAGATCAGTCATGTTATGTTAGTGAAGTTCCCAATTGGTTAACCAACAAGCGATGATTTTTTTTTTTGCCATAGCAACTCATGACATGTACACTAAGGCATGAGAGAGTTGTGGTTCACATGAGTGAAGGGGAGGATCTGGCTCTCTTTCCATTGCCCTATGCCCAACATGGCATCTGAATGTTTTTTTAGAACCAAGACCCAGCAAAATAACTAGGAACTCAACAGCCAAACATTTTTTAAAACCATTTCTGCAAGTATTCTATAAATTGAAGATAAACAGTGATTCCATTATTAAATGTGAATGTTGATTATAAGGATTCTATTTATTCTTCTTCCTTGGAAAGGATAGATGATGCTGACATAAAGCAGCTCTCTTTTAGGTTTGTAAAGATGGGAAAGAATATTTGTAGCCATTTACACAAGGTTGGTTTGGAATTTGATTCTTATGATGTTAGCCTGAACTGAACTATAAACTGCAACTGAAATTCAGCAGTTAGGAAGGAGGAGAACTTAATATGAGTATCCACAGAGACCTGATTATCTGCACAGGATGCTCTGGTAATACCAGGGGTATTAAACCACCTATACTTACTGGAGTACATCACAACTTAGTGGGAGCCTGTCTACTAGCCACTCAAAGAGTTCTAAGACTAACCAGGTACCTTCTACTAGAATACCTTTTCTTTCCTTGGATTTTTATGAAACACAAGAGTCCCTTATTCCTAAATCTGTACAAATTGCCTTTTATACTATCCATTAATCCTAGAAAGATGATTGGATTTTGAGTCAAAGGTTCAAAATCCAGCACCAACATTCATTAGCTAGTGAAGTGAATGCACATTCTGAGTCATGTTCCCTCATCTTTAAAATGGGCAGGGGGAAGAATAATATTTGTTCTGCCTATCTCAGAAAGTTTATTTTTACACCTTAAAGTGCCAGAAAAAGTGAGCTGTTGTTAATATTGCTGTTGTTGTTATGTCCCCTGAACATCATTTTAAGCCTCCCAAAACAATAACTAAGGGATAACCATAGTATTTTTAAATACCAACATTTAGGGCTCATTTTTAAAGACTAAAACTAAAACTTTTGAGCTAAAAAATTTTTTCCTCAATGTTAACACATCTCTAGCAACTTACATTTGTTCCTCTGAAAGTAATTATCATCTTCATGATTATTTCTCTCATTGGACACAGAGTCCCCCAAAGGACTTGTTTTCTTGGAGCAATGATTGGATCCCATACCCATAGAGGCCAAACCATCTGACTTGTTTGTTTCCCTTCAGTTTGCCTGTGTGCACTCACATTTGCATACACCCACGCAGAGAGTCAGGCATCCATTTATGTTCACTAATAATGATATTCAGAAAACAAAGTTTCCCATTTTCAAAAAAATCCCTTTTGTTGTTGATCACTATCACAAGGAGCTTATATTTTTCCTACCCAATTCTCAAAATCTACATTGCCTTGAAAAAGAGACTTTAATCACTAAAATCATACCAGACTAATACCATGCATCCTTCTCACTCTCCCCATACTTAGACCACAACCAGATTCACAACCAGACATTTCACCTCATGATAATGTTTCCCATTGATTCTCAACCAACTCTTTAACAGTGATGCTCAAGTAACAGAATCCTTAATGAAAAAAGAGATAAGAACCAGTAGAATGATGATATAGATCCCGGATTAAGCATGATTTTAAAATTATTCTTCTCTTGAAAAGACTCTTCAGAATGCCTAAACATGCCATTTTTTCCTGAATTAACTTAATCGGTTACCACAGTACAATAAAAGCAATTATCAAAAACACTTTATTATGTATAATTTTGACATGCTGAATTAGTTTTTTGTGGGGTGATTTTTCTGGATTGTGATATTATCTACTAAAGTTGTCTAGATCTAATTTTCCTTAGGACACTCCACATACAAAAATACAATTTGCAAAGGTAAGTTGAGCTTTTTTATACCCAGGTACACAAGAGTTGGACACATAAATAAAATGAAGTGGAGAGAGAATACAGATGTTTTAACACTATACATGGTTTATCTTTCAACACAATAACTCTTACTATATTCTCATAACTGTAAACTGCAAGGAAAAATTTTCACCATCTTCAGGTGAGACTGCAGGCTTAGTGTGATTCTGCAGTCAAACCCAAGAGATGGGTGTGTGGTCCTTTTGTGGAAAAGTGGGGGAAATGAGTGGCTGGGAAGCTTCTTTATAAGCACTTCAGGAGAAAGGAATTGCAGGAAGTTCCTCGAGGACAATCACAGAGTTTCCCAATTCTGGCTCCTTTCCTTATTGCACATTGTTCTCCAGCATCACACTGTCAAAAACAACACAACATTTTAATTTACACCATGGAAAAAGTGAGATAAGTCACAGCTCATCTTGCCACATCATGTAAGACTTCCATACACTGAAATGTGCAACAGAACTTTCTCTAAAATGTATAAATATGATTGTTGTAGACATGGTAAAACATAGAGGTACAATTTCAGCATGAGAACAAATAAAAGTAAATAACTGGGTACTTCTTGTACCCACTTGTACCCACTTGACCAGCTAAAGGTCCATTTCTCAGATCCTTTTCTTGCCCACCATAATGGGGGGGGAGACGTACAAGTTCCTTTCTTCAGTCAGAAAAAGTTATATACTGAGATGTTGTTTCAGATTTACAGTCTCTCTCATCTCACAATCCCTTCCCTTTCTCCATAACCTCCTTCTGCTCCTTTCCCAGGTTTCCTTCCCTAAACTTTCCAAAGATCATACATAAAACATTTATTTAGCATTGGAAAGTCAAACCGTTTTTTAAACAAGAAATTCTACTAGAAGGGTAGTGGGGAAACGGTAGTAATGAGAAAGGTTAAATTAGCTAAAAAAGGATTTCCCTGGATCAAAAACAAGTAGGTATTTATAGGAAACGCTCCGTTTCACAGACCTGTACCCCTCTCCTCTTCCCCTCCTCTCCACCCCTATAGGGGACTGTCCTTTCTTTCAAACAAATGAATCCGCTCATCACATTTATGTGGGGCTAAGGGATAAGACAGAGATCTTTTTCAGAAAACAATAGAGAAGACTGAGTGGTGGGAATGAAGAGAAATGCAAAAGGAACTTGATTCTGGAGCCCACCACAATTTGAGTCATTTAACATTTTAATGCAATCAAGGATTTACTATGGCAGGGGAATATCAGAGCAGCCAACAGCACATAGGATCCAAGGTGTGTTTCCTCCCAAACCCCAAGAAACCAAATGTGTCTGCGTGGGGAGAGGCTAGGGCAATAGGGAGAAAATCCTCACCAGCTCACCTTGGGGACCTGGCCATACTTTTTCTCGTAGATCCGAATGCGTTTACTTTTCAGCTTCTTCAGAACTTCTTGCAGTGCTCCTATCTGCAACACACAGATTCTCAACTTTGGGCGGGTCGGGAAGCGGCTATCTGCGCCCGGACCTAGCTTAAGTTAAAACCCTAGTTCCAAGGCGGCGCTTGCAGGTACCTCCCCACCTGGACTCTAAAACGAGGGCTTTATTCTAGGACTCGGTCGGGAAGAGAGCCAGGATTGCTCTTTTGAGAAATGATGGCTGGCACTCCGGAGCAAAGAATTCAGAAACATCAGTCAAAGCCTTGGACTCCCACCCCTCCTTCACAAGTGCAGTTCTGGCGTACGGGACGTTTCTTATTCAGTCCAACAACGTCCTCTGTGCAGCCCAATATACTCGGTTTTACACTTAGGTGCCTAAAGTACTTAGTAAGCCACTTATCCGTCTGCTAGTACTGGGAGGGATAGCCAGTGAAGTAGAACATAGAGACCACGGGGCAGTCGAGACAGGAGACAGGAGACCAAGAGAAGAAAACACTTACCAGTTCCTTCTCATGGGAAGTATCCTCCACAGTGGAGTAGATATCCAAGGCTCTAGGCTGCAACCCGGAATCCTCCTGGCAGCTGGCCCCGAGCAGGACCAGTAGCAAGGTTGCACCCAGAAGGGGTAGCTGCCGCAGGCGGGAGCTCTCCATGGTGCTGAAGTCCTACACACCTTATGAACCCTCGGATTTTATACAAAATCTCACACTCGAATGTGGAGGAGGGAGGCAGGAAGAGGAAGGGGGGTTGGGGCGGAGGGGCTGGGTCACCTGTCTGTCGGCAGCGCTTCTCCGACGCTTGACGTCAATGCCCCCCGGGTTCTAAGCAGCCCAGGAACCGGGGTTTTGCGCACAGCTGAAGTGGGGCGGGAGAAAGGGCGGGCGATGGGGGGGGGGGGGGGGGAGGGGGGGGGGGGGGGGGGGGGGGGGGAAGAGAGAGAAAGAGAGAGAGAGAGAGAGGACCCGCTGTCTCAAGGCTCCAGACAGAAATACTGCAAGCGAGCGCCGCACTCCTGCTGGGGTCGCAGTCGGAAGCCAGGGGGCAGAGGATAAGGAAATGGAAAAAATCTTCTGGGTAAAGAACAGTCACAAGTCTCCTTCACTTAGCAAGGGAGCACTACAATATTCTCCAGCTACAACCCCTATATCTCCTAGCTTGTAGGGAAGGAAAAAAGATGTTTTGTCGTTCAGTCAGCAAGGTTTATTGAACACCTGATACAGTTAGAGTACTATGCTAAATGATCTGTTCCTATGTTGGAGGGATGACCGGGGCAGGGGGAGAGAGGAGAGAAGGGTGAGTGAAGGGGACAGAAAAGTAAAAGAGGTGTCTCCTCCGCTCCATAGATAGGTGTGCTACTGAGGTGTGTGTGATACTGGATAAATTGCCGGTAAAATAGACTTGCAATATTCTTTGCAGCCATACAACTCAATTCTTATCTGGTCTATACAGGGTGCTCTGAATTTCCCTAAGGGATGTTAGATTCTGAGAGAAATTTCAGGGTATTTCAGGTACACAGACAGCAGTCTTGAAAGTGAAAGTCATGAAATTCCCATATCCAGAAGTGTCCCCAGGGTTACAGTATCCAGTAGGGAATGAGGCATGTAAGTGATTTGTGGGGAAGCTTGCATTAGAAGAAGTGGGATTTGAGGAAAGAGGCAAAGGGCTCAGACTCAAGGATCCTGCCATCCACGCTGATAATCTTAGTCTTCCTAAAAGGGGTTCTCAGTCCTTCAATTATTTCCAGCTTTCTATTACTTCCCTTTTTTCAGTTACTCTGTCCAGTCTTTGGTAGTATTACCCCTACTTTTTCATATCATCAAATAGCAGTCTCTGTTATTCTAGTCCTCCCTAAAAAAGAAAAAAGAAAAAAAGAAAAGCACAGAGATAGTTTCAGAAGTTACCATGAAACTCTGCATCATACTGGCAAAAAAATAAATAAATACATAAATAAAAATAAAATCTTTAACCATTGATAACAGAGACCTAGCTGACTTGGCATTTCAGAGATGAAGATTCAGCTTTTAGGAAGAGTTAGTATGTAATATTTATATTGCATTCTGTATGTCAAATATTTATCAGTTACTTAAATGCAACCCATGAAAGGATTTGCAAAAAATACCAACTATTCTCATAAATAGCGCATGATATTATCACTGGTTTATTAAGAGCCATATGTTTTCTTGATTAGTTCAATATGAAAAGGAGTCTAACACTGTCCCCACACACACGGAAATACTCCCTGTGAATTTTCCATAACAACAACAACAAAAGTGGCATCATTCTTTACTACGTAAAGCTGGAAAGGTTTCAACTATGGTTTTTAGCAATAGACTATTTGGTGTTCAAGGACCTGTCCAGTTAAGTATGGAGCAGCTCTCATCATCAGAAATTTGGCCACTGTGACCAATTTTTTTGGCCAGTAAGACCCATGAAAGAGATAAAAATGCAAAATTGCTTCAGTTTATCATAAACCCCCTTCCAATTCTGCAGAGATGGTGAGGGCATAGAAGAAAGGGGAGAGTGTGCTAAGCCTCAAATAGAGTTGTTAGCTCTAAATGCTTTATTTTAACTACTGATCTTCTTAAAATGTAAAGTTTGTCCAATGACCAATTAGTTGGACTACTGGAGGAAGTGAATCATAGCTATTTTAATATTCTCAATATAAATGGAACTGGAAGATATAAAAAAATTGTAGCTAAATGGAATGATAAATATTCTTCTCAGACAGGCAAATAAAGTTGGGAGTGTTCATTTCATCATGTGCCCAAAGGCAACAATAAATATCATTTCATGGAACACACGGTCAACTCATTTTGCAGTATTCCTCATGGAAACAGGCAGAGCTCAAACTAGGGTAGAATGACTGGGGCTTTGCTTCAAGGTGATGAAATTTATAGGGTGCTGACAGTACTTACAAGCTCTTCGGAAGTATAGAATCAATCAAACTTAGAACCTAGTTGCTAAGAATATCTAATTAAAATAGGAAGTATTAGGTACTTTTCACCCTTCTCATCAACTGCCCCCTGGGTACGCTCCCCTTGGACAACTGCCTTACCCTTTGGTTTCTGCTTTTTTTACCCACACCCACACCATGAAGCCTTTCCAGGATAATTTCAGAATACGTTTTGTATTATTTGCATTGGGTACAAAAATCAGATCCTGAGGTACCATCCTGCTTCACCAGCTACCTATTAACTCTCCCCAGTTAAGTGTTCTGTAGGGATCTCAAACCCAATATGTCCAAAATTGAACTCATTATACTTCCACTACCATCACCCAACCTACCTTGCTTCTTAATTCCTTTATTTCTGCCCCAGGCACCACCACCACCTTCTAGTCTCCCAGGTTTGCAACCTCAAATTCATCCTCAATTCTTCACTCTCCCTCATCCTTGTAATCCAATTAATCATCTTGTATTTTCAAATCTGCCTCCATAGCATCTTTCACATCCATCATCCATCCCCTTTTTTCACTCACACAGTCACGACTCTCATTAAGGCCTCCATCACCTTTTGCTGGACTATTGCAATAGCCTTTTACTGTGTTGTTCAGCCTGATCTTCTATCCTCATTTTTGTCTTTGTATCCACAGAACTTGGTGCATGGTACAAACTTAAATGCTTGATGAACCTGTTCATACATCCATTAAAATTGGAAGAATTTTAAAAGATGGTGGAATACCACATGGAAGATGTATATACAATACATACATACAATGCAAACAATACATACATACATACATACATACAATACATACAAAACAAACAATATACAATACATCACTAATGATGATTTGCACACAGACATTGGTATAAGGCATCAAGAACAGTAAAGGACACGTTATGTCATGTAACAAGAGTTTGGGATAACAGCTGGAGAGCCCAGCTGTTGAGTGAGCATCCATAAAACACTGAAAAAATCAGAGCAAGACCCCGGCACATTGGGAAGATCTCCTATGGAGGATTTGTGGCAAGACATGGACAAGAACCACCAAAAATAAGAACCCTAACCCTAACAGGAAGGGGCTTTGGCCTACACTGTTGGAATAAGTAGCCACACTGATCAGATTACAGGACTGTTGAAGTTGAAATAAATTTCAAATGGCACATTGATACTCACTGCAAAAATACATAGCAAAGTCTCACTCAACAATGTTAAAAAAAAAAAAATATGCTGTGCTTCACACTCCAATTGTCCAATAATGGATCCATGAAAATAACTCTCTAATATTTTTGAGTGAAGTGATTAGAAATTACTTGGATAACCATTTAGTTCATTCACTGCCAAAGTATGACAGTGACTTATTTATTTATTTATTTATTTATTTAATTTATGATTTTTTTATTTGTATTAAAATTTGGTACTTTCTTCTTCCACCTCTATCACCTTTCTTGGAAACAATTCAGAGCTTACTAATCATATTGTGTCATCATTACCTTCTCATAAGGACAATACATTAAGCCAGGGGTGAACATAATTATCCCTGATTGGTGAAGACAGAACACAGAGGCTATAAATAATAAGTCTCATAGTTAATGGCAGAAATGGACAAAGAAAGAAGGAAATAAGCATTTATTAAGTATCTACAATGTTCCAGGAACCAGGCCAAGTAGTGTATCTTTTCCTCCCTCACTTCCTTTCCTTTATTTTATTACAAATATTACCTCTTTTGATTCTCACAACAACCCTGTGAGGTATATGCTATTGTTATTCACATTTTACAGATGAGGAAACCAAGAGGTTAATTAATTTGCCTAGGGTCACACAGTAATTGTCTGAAGTAACATTTGAACTCTGGTTTTCCTAACCCCAGGCCCAGTACTCTATCTAATGAGCCGCCTAGCTGTCCTTGCACAAAAAAAGAGTTTTAAGTTCTAGCATATTTCTTTATTCTCATACCTTACTCCATAGTATGTTATCATACACAGCTCAGAATAGCATCAGCCTTTTGAGTTGTCATACCACATAAACATCTGTCTATTTTGTTATCCATTATTACCCTGAGGTCTTCTTCAACATTAAAACTTCCTGGGCTCCATTGACTTCTTAAATATTTGTATTTAAGATTGTTTTCCTTCTGTTTTACTAGATTACACTTTCTTACATATTAAATATCACTCTGGGTTTTTTTTTCTGTGTATAGATGTAACCTTCAAGGGCACCAAATTCTTTATTTTTAAGCCCATTCCCTCTCCAAATAAGATAAATATCCATTTCCATGGTCATTATCTTTTGTTTACTGTCTTCTTTACCCATATGGTTCCTTCTACAGGAATCAGAGTTCTCTCCAGTCTATTTAAAATCTTTATTCTCTATATAGAAGGGAATAAATTGCATGTAAATGATACTTGAAGCCTATGATAAATTGGGGGGGTGGGATGTTATAAATACCCACGATGGGAGAGAATACACATTCCACTTTATCTGCTTGTTGATTAAACATATATCACCCAAGTGATCTATAGAAAGATTCCAAAGGAGCAAAGTAGAAAAGGGAAAGGAGGAGTGTATTGGGCAAAGTGAGAGGAGAGAAGGAACAAGAAAAGACAAGGAAAGGAAAGAAGGGAGGGAAGGAAGGAGAGAGTAAGGAAAGAAGGGAAGAGAGGGTGGAAGAAAGGAGGAAGGGTTAGAAGTGGAGGAGGAGGAGGGAAAGGAAAGGAAAGGAGGGAGGAAAAAATAATGAAGGATGGAGGGAAAGAAAGAGGAAAGGAAGGAAGAAGAGAAGGAAGGAAGAAGGGATGAATGCAAAAAGGAAGAAGAGAAAGAAAGAAGGAAGGAAGGATAAAAGAAAGAAGGAAGAAGGGAAAGGAGAAAGGAAGGAAGGGAAGAAGGAAGCAAGGGGGAAAGGAAGAAGGGAATGATAGATGGAAGGAATGAAGAGAAGGATGGAAGGAAGGAGGGAAGAAAGGATGGATGGAAGGAAGGAAAGAGGGAGGGAAGGAGGGAATGATGAAGGGAGGAAGGGAGGTGGGAGGGAAGAAAAAAGAGAAGGAAAAAGGAAAGGAGAGAGAGAAGGAAGGAAGGAGAAAAGAAAGAGTTAACTCCCACCCCTCCACATTAATCCTATCTTGTTTTTTTTTAATAAAAAGTTAAAAATACCTGATAAAATGACCACATTTGAAAAAATGCCATTCTGTACTAATAGCCCCACACACACACACACCTTCTCTGCAATGAGGAAGGAAGCTTGTTTCATTATCTATTCTCTAAGACCATTGTTGGTTTTTCAGTTACTCAGAGTGATTGATGTTGATTTTTAAAAAGTAAATCTACTTTGAAACAGTCACCAGACAGGACTCAGAGACTTCAGAAGCACTCTCTAGTTGCATCATTATTGCCATTTTGTCAATATACTGTGCCACAGTGAACAAGTTGTGATATGTGAATGTGATAGAATACTATTGTGCTACAAGAAATGATGAACAGGCTGACTTCAGAAAACCCTGGAAAGACTTGTATGGTCTGATGCTAAGTGAAGTGAGTAGAACCAGGTGAATGTTGTACACAGTAACAGCCACATTGTACAATGACTAATATTGATAGACTTAACCATTCTCAGCAATGCAAGGATCTAAGACATCTCCAAAGGCCTCGTGATGGAAAATGCTATCCACATGCAAAGAAAGAACTATGGAGTTTGAATGCAGATTAAAGCATATTATTTGCCAATTTTTTCTTCTGTTGTGTTTTGTTTCCTCTTTCTGGTGGTTCCTCCTATTAGTTCTAATTCTTACTTGCAACATCACTAATGTGAAAATATGTTTAATAGAAACGTGTATGTATAGCTGATATCAGATTGTGCACCATCTTGGAGACAGAGGTGGGGAAGGAGGGGGAGAAAAATTTAAAACTCAAAAGCTTATGGAAGTGATTGTTAATAATTTAAAATAAATTAATTTTTAAAAAAGAACAAAAAAAAGATATTGTGCCACAGAGCTAAAGTTGCTACATCGCAAGTCATTGGAGAAGTTCACTTCTACATCTTGATTCTATGAACTAAGATGCCTGATTTCCAGTCCAGTCAGCCTCTCTTCCAAAAATCTCTTTTCTCTTTAAACACATCTCAGTTGTGCAGAGATTTTTAGGACTATGTTCTTTGTTTTCCACCCCCAATTTGTAAGACTTGAAGGACTGAATGGTATCTGTCTAAAGACATGCATGGCTAATTATTTGACTGGTAAAGATGAAAGAAAAAAAAAGGATAAAGAGGAAAAAATCCAAGAGAGGAGAGAGGTGGGACTCGGTAAAGGAGAATTTAGAGGATTCCTCTTCATCATACATGGGGGAGATGGCACCAAAAGATGAAGAACAGTAGACACCTACCTGCATGTGGACCATGCAGCTGCACTATGGAGCTTAGGAGAGCCACACAGAGCAACAGAAATTGAGAGAGGGATAAGGGGGGAAATCACCCTCCCCCTACCCCACCCCCAACTTTAGACAACAGAGAGTAATGGGCAAAGACAGGATTTATGGAAAGCCTCTATGAGAGGAATCTCTCATACAGGAAATCATAGGACTTAGAAAATAAAGTTGCTCAGGAGCTACCTAATCTGAACCCCTCATGCTATAGAAAAAGTAACTGAGGCTCAGAGAATAGAAATGACTTGCTTAAGGTCATACAGATGGTAAGTAAGAGAGGACTTCAAACTTAGATCCTCCAGGTCCAATGTTCTCATCACTATGTCATGCTGGGACCATACATAACTCTAGGAATTTACATTGGATATTTCTGGAACAACTGGTCACTCATTCAAAGGCCTCTGGTTTGATTTTCTCTTTCTTTTTTCTAAAACTTTCTTCTGTAATATTGCAAAATGCATGCTTGCAACTGTAGAGCCAGTATCATTGTTCTAAGAGAATCAGTGCATAGTTTCCCAAGCTTCCTGGATGAGGACATACAAGCCAATAACAAAAGAAAAACCCAAGGACTCCTGTGTCAGGTAGAGCCAAAACAAAATGGTTCTATTTGCAAAGAAAGAAATGTTTCCAAAAAAAAAAACTTACTATGCCACAAGGAAGAACATCTCTCTGTTCACAAAGTTCTACTTCACTCTTAAAATTTTTTGTTATAGTTGAATTTAATGTGAATAGAAAATGGATATATGATCACATCCAAGATGAACTGAGCAAATACAAACCTGGCTTTGTCACCAATAGCCAGAATATTTTTCTTGAATCCTATACCAGTCACCAAAATAACGTAGCTTTAAGGAGAGACAAAATATATTCTGTCATGATCTTAAGAGGCTGAGGCCTAAGGGGGAAAGTCTATTCTGTAGATATAAAGGAAATCAGCTATTTTACCTCTTGAGTGTCTTTAAAAGGATCTCAGCTCTTGACATTTATCTCGGTGTGCGTCAGCAGACACTTATTCTGGTTCGAATCTTAACAACAGATTCATCATGTTGACTTGGCTTGTCATTAAATCAGAGTGGACTGTTCATGCCCTCTAAGTCTAAATGTACTGGCCCCTGAACTTCTATCAAGCTGTCTCAGGAAAGACAGTCTAGTAAAGACTCAGAGATATATTCCTTAAGCTCCTCAGATATTCCTTCTCAAAGCAAACCCATCTGAAGAGGAAACACTTCATCATCATTCCCAATGTCTATCATGCTGAAAGGTTAATCTGCAGTCTGATCTCCAATTCTCTTTTTGCAGATAAAATGATTGAGGCACAGAGAAAGTTAATGACCTGCCCAGGGTCATATAGCAAAACAACATCCCATCATTTGACTGTCAAGGTAGGAATTGGTGAGTGTCTTAGTGCAGAAAGGAAGACAGGTTTTTGAAAACCCAGCTCCATAAGTGGAACTGTGGCTATTTCTTTTCCTCTGCTAAGGAGAGATCAGTCAGTCAGTCTCCTCAGAGGGTGGCTTTAGGGTTCAGGGTGGGTCCTTGTTCCATTCATACCTGTGCAGCTGAGGAGGCAAACACTTCCCTCTCTGCAATTCACAAAGAAGAATACGGCTACTTAATGTCACCCAGGTTTGTCATGGCTCTAAAATGGCTAAACTAAACTGTCAATCAACCAATCTGACCTCAGGGAATTTCTAATCGAGCAAAGGAGATGAGATATAGAATCAGAGAATTTTAGAACTGAAAGGTCCTTAAAGATACTCACGTGCAGATGAGAAAACCAAGGCATAGAGAAGTGATCTGCTCATATCACACAGTTATAAAGATAGGGCTGTAAAGGGTTATAAAAATAGATAAGACATAGACTGTGTGTTTAGGTCTGTCTCAAAGACAAAAGATATTCTACTATAGGAAGAACTGAACAAAAAGACTTCAAAAATATTAACCTTTTTACTGTACATACAGCGTGTCTCAGAGCCTGGAAACAGGCTCAGGAGAATCAAGGATTAAATCAGAAATTCAGGCTATGAGTAATTGAATGACACTTTTGCTCTCTGTGTTGCCATGAGGCTTGTTTTGAGCTAATGGCCATCTGTACAAAGGATGAACTCTACTCTGCTGCCGCACTGGCACTTCAAACTCAATTTTTCCAAATTGGACTTATCATTTGTATGATATAACCTATAACAAGCGCAAGGCAGGTGCTTCATTTGCCTCAAGCACACAAAAATGAAAACAGAAAACGTGTCTTAAAAAGTGCTTCTATGTCCCAAGCATGCCATACCATTTAGGGTGGTGGGGGAGGATTTTATATTCTTGCTTCAGGTACAACTTAGCTGGTTATGGTGCTGCTCACCATTTTCCCAAGAAAGCCTGCCCTTCCTTCAAATATTCTTATTTCTGCTGAGGGTATCACTACCCTCCAGTCATCCAAGTCTGTGACCTCAAAGGCTATTTATTCCTTCTCCCTCATCCCTATCACCCCTATCCAATCAGTTGTCATGTCTTCTCAATTCTACCTTCAAATCTCTCATATCCATCCCCTTCTTTCCACTGACATCACCAACACTAGTCCCCTCACTTCTAGGATGAGAACACTAGACACTAGGCCCCTCCCCTCCAAGACCAGAGCTTCTAACTCCAGGCCCTTACCCAAGTAAGAATCAAACACTTGAACACAAAATTTGTTTCTTCCAGGACCACAAATAAATGAATGACCACTAGTAACAGGTCTAAAATCCCTTCCTCTTTGAGGCGCAAAAGAAAATGATGACATTTACACAACTCTTGAGAGTGGGAGCCCCTGTAAAAAAGATACTATATCCTTAACCTATGGCTACTAACCTCCAATCTCTTGTATTTCATGGGATCCACCTCTCAACTTTGTCTTCCCCTTCAGTTTTGTTCTCTGGAACTCCTACTCTATTGTGAACAAATATCCCTTCACATTAGAAATCTTTCACTCATATGGCATTCATGGAAGGAACTGGGTCACCCCACAGGACATTGAATCCTAGGCAATCCTTTCCAGCACTGACTGGAACCTCTCCTATAGCCCTGACATACTAGTCCAGAAGGAGACACAGTCCCTTCTCCCCATGGCCACTTGTAGGCCCTCTCTCTGTTGCCATCACTCCATAATCTCTCTTCCAATGAGATCCACCCTATCCAGATCATCAGCCTCCAGGTCATCTTCCCTACTTTCTCATGGAATTCACTTCTTGGCTCACAATCTTTCTCTTCATCCCAGATTTCCCACACTTCCATGAAAAGACTTTGACATATATGTTGATTTTTCCTCAAATACTTTGAACTTCCACTTAATCAACCTCCTTAACTACCATGTGCAACACCTCTACTCTACCTCGGTCCTACATAGGGACTGTTGTACCCACAATTCCCCACAATGCATAACATGATAAAGAATTCCAGATTTCTTCTATCTAACCATTCCATCTCTCCCCATGCCTCACTCTTCCTAAACCTATTCTTTGTCTGCAACATGACCTCTTTTCCCTCTACTGCTCAGTGCTTACCCAGGATCCCACCTCTATATAGGCTTTACTTTGCTCCTTTCTCCATCTTGACCCTATAATTAACCAGCTCAGCTTTACATTGTCCTGTGCTCTTGAATCCTTTGCCCCATATCCTATCACTACTCTTGCTTTGCCAGATCTAACCCTGCATTCCCTCTACTATCTACCTCTTCTCCTACTCAGCTGCTATTGGACACCCCTGAAGCCACACAAACATCCTAATGAGAGTCACTACAAATTTATACCATTGAATTTCAACCTGGCCTTCACTGCCACAAAGCAATTTTATTCATCCTTATTGTATTTCCTATAGCTATTCTTTCAACCCCTTTTTTTCTCTCCCTGAGACTCCCAAAACATCCTCTCTGGCCACCCTTTAAGCAGACAACCTTAATTATTACAAACCAAGAAAATAGAGGTCATTTGTTATGATCTTCCTCTCCTTCTTTACTCTACATCTTGAATCCCTTTCATGCCATGCCTCTCCTCCTTTACTTTGGTCTCTGACTAAAAGATGTTCTGTCTCTCTATTTGTACTCAAGCCTGTCCCTTTTCATCTCCTCTAGCAGATTTTCTCCACAATCATCCCTTCCCTCTAATCTCCAATCTCTCTCTATCTTCCTCATTCCTAAAAACCTTCACTTGACCTTACTAGTCATCAGATTATATCTTTTCCCCCTTTAACATCCAAAGTCTTAGAAAAAAATTGTCTACACTCATGACCTTCCCTACTCCTAACTTACTTTTCAAACACTTTGAATCTGCTTTCCAATTTCATGCAATTGAAATTGCTCTCTCCAATGCTATCAATAGTCTCTTTTTTAATTCTTAATTTTTGTTATCATTTGTTTTAATCTCACCTTTATTTCCATATGACCTTTCCTGTATCTCCTACCCACTGCTGTATTCTTTGTAATAGAAAATATAAAAGGAAGAAAAGAGAATAAAATAGAAAAATAAAAGAAATCAGTTCAGCAAAACCAAGCAACACATTAACAGTATAACAATATGGGAAATGCTTTCTTTTTCTGGTGAGTAACTAAACTTATTAATTCTACTATAACAGAAACTATCTCTAGTTGAATAATATCGTTCAGTAACATTGAATAAACTTTTTCTGCTTTCTCCCCAAAGACACAATTTTCTTGCTGTGAACCACTGATGCATGTATGCTAAGGCTAATAAATTGAGAGCCTGGGCATTAATCCTCCACATACAACTTCTGAGAGCTGAGACAGGAACCAAATCTAATGTAATGAGGACACTGACCGATAAAGTCTCAGTCCTTAGAGAATGTGTAATACTGAGCTAGAACTGTGTAGGTACAAAAGTTTCAAATGGATAAACTCTTCTGTTCCCTGGTGGCGATCAATGCAAGAACTGCTGCAGACCTCCAGGTGAGAGGAGAAGTAGTGGCACCTATCTGCCTCAGATGTCTTATATCTCTACCCAGCTGCCATATGGATAAGAACACATGATATCTCTGTTTCTTTTCAACCAATCAATATTTATTTAACAGAGTTTAACAGTTTAAAGATTTAAACATTTAGCACAGTGCCTGGTATGTGGTAAGTGCCTACCTACTCGTGTGCTAGGCACCATGCTAAGTACTGGGAACACAAAAAGAGACAAAAGAGAGTCCTTGCCCTCAAGGAGCTTACAGTCTAGTAAAGGAGATGACATGAAAACAAATAGATAAAAAAAAGCTATATGCAGTAGTGAGCTTGAAGGGAGAATGTTTTGTAACAACCATTCTAAACTTCAGTTAACTTTCCCCAAGGTTCAAGTGAGGGTATAGAAGGGAAAGTGCTTCCCAAGTGGAGGAGAGGGGGCAGGGTTGTTTTTGTACTCCAAGCCTAGTTAAACTTCTCAGTAAATATCCCTTTCTAAAAGCTAATTGAAAGTTAATTGGTTAATTGATATTGAAAAAGAGTTAACCTATCAACTGATACCAGGAGGAACACCCTGGATCGGGGTGTGTGACTTGAGACAGTCTTAGAGAACCCACAAACCTTCAGGATTACTCCAAGAACCCTGAGAGAAGTAATAGCTTCACTCTGGGGACCTGATCTATTGTTTGAGTGTGGTTTGGAAGAATAAGCCCAGAGCTGTGTTACACTAAGTTTTTAAGTGATTTTCCCAAGGCTCCAGGGTAGAGGGTTGTAAAGAGCCAGAAACAAAGAGAGCAGATGTTAATGCTGCTCTCATACAAAGAAAAATGTTCTTGGGTTGGATTTAGGGACAATACTCATAGCTGAACCATAGATCCCCATGGGGAGCAGAGCAGGTAGAAGAGGATATAATAATATTTAACCTTTGAGCTGACAACAAATGAGGAAATATTCTATATTGATACAAAATATACACATGTCTGACTGCGAAAAGATGAAACCTCAGGATCTACAGCTATGAGCCTTTTTAATGTCTTTTGCTCAAATGCAACTGTCATTTTCTGGCCTTTGTACTTCAAGCCCGATGAGCTCAAAATAAAGGCATTCTTAATGTTCAAAGTAGCCTCTAGCAACGTAGCCTCTGCAGCAGGGGGTTTAGAAAGAGCTATATTTGTCTGTTGCAGCTGACAGATATTCGAGGATATCATTTGTCTTACCGTACCTACCAGAATTAAAAGAACTATAAAGTAAACTACCAAACTGAAGAGATTTTCCTTATTTGTAGCAAAAAGAACAAAAGTATAATTCATACGTATGTATCTGTGTGTGTGTATGCATATACAGAGCATCCCAAAAGTCTTAGTGCAGTTTTAAGGTATTCAAGCATATATGTGTGTATACACATAGACACACATAGACACATATATATGTATGCATGTATATACACATACAAATATACAAACATGCATGCATGCATATATATATATACACACATATGAAGAGACAATGTGGGACAGTGGAAAAATTATTGAGCACAGTATCTGGCATATAGTAAATGCTTAATAAATGCTTGTTGACTGACTGACTCTGTAGTTAAAGGACTTGGGCTCAAATCCCCCTTTTAATTCCTACCACCTCTGCAGCGTTAAACAAGTCCTTTAACCTCCTCAGGCCTCAGTTTCCCCATATGCAAAATGAGGAGGTTGGACTACATGGTATCTGGAGTTCTTTCCAGATCCAGATCTATGATCCACCTGTAACATTTATTGTCTTGCAAAGCAGCTCCTTCAAGACAACCTCTAAGGAGGATGAAATGTTAGCATTATTAGCCTCATTTTACAGATGGGGAAATGGAGGATTAGCAAAGTTGAATGGCTTGCCCAAGTCATGTAGGCAGTAAGTGCCTAGTCTACTGCTCTTTCCACCACTTCCTGACTGCCTTCTAATAAAACAAGAACTTGCAAGTAACCTCTTAAATACCAGAGTGATTTTTAAGAATCAGTAATAAGTATTCTTAAAGTATTGAAAGAGAGTTTTTTAAGAGAAAGAGAGCATATCAAGAGAAACCTTGGTAAGATCTAGCACTGCACTTTCAGAGTTCTATATAAAGATCTAAATATACTGTGTATCCAAGGAAGAACAACAGAAGAAAAAAAAACTATGCACAGACACTTAGAAAAACAGAGATAGCAAGTCAAAATGAGAATAATCAGAGAGACAAATGTATAATGTAAAAGAGGAATGGGGTAGTGATACTGCTAAGAGATGACATTTTCACTGTAGGCAAAACTTCATAAGGCCAATTATCTGATCCATAGATTTGAGACTGGAGTAATATACAGATATGAAGGGAAGCCCTCTGGTAATTTATACTCGATCCAGAGAGTTTGATTTGATTCCAGAGAATCAGATGGAAGATTTTCTTTTCTACATGGCTGCAAGGAAAATATTGTACCTTAGAAACCTAGATTACGGCAGACCTGTTATTGCTCTAGTTAAACATTGTGCCCCTTCTTTTAAAAGGCTGCCTGAGAAGAGACCATTTTGCTAATGAGACCAAGGTTGCAGGTTCAATTCTCATATACAGCTGTTTTCTCTGTTCTGTTCTTTTCTGCTCCGTGGGCACAGACAGTCTGCACCTTTAACCCAAACCATCATTCTCAAAAAAATCCTTCCATTAAAAGGGATTCCAGAAAGGAAGTGTGGGTAGATCTGCCAGCAAAAAGCCATCAATGCTTCTGATGAGTAAGTAGGCACCTTGGTGTGCCTTTTTTTTTTTTTAATCCTTCCACAATTTCTAGCTCTGTGTCTTGGGTACAATAGGTGCTCAATAAACGTCAGTTGCTTAGATTTGTGGCCTCATCTTTGTCTTAATATATAAACAAAAACCTCTGACTCCTAGTTAAATATCCCATTTCCCCAAATGCTTCAGTGGTCTCACTCTTTTGAAATTCACACCTCAGAACAAACAAGGAATTGCAGCTCCCTATTAGCTTCAGCTTTCATGAGACAGCTGCCTCTCTTTAAAGAAGCATCAGAGGGAAGACAAAGAGGGCAAAGCCAAAATAAGATGTTTACCCCTGGGACAAAAGGCAGGAACAACACCCTCAGCCCACTCAGAAGGGAGACAGAGCCCCCAGCACCTCAGCTCAAAGGGTAGAGGAAGGAGCTCACCTCTATGAGCTTTTGATCCAATCTAATAAGCTTTTATTTTGAAGCACATAACTGTACAATGTGACATTGTACCAGGCAAATAAAGGCAAAAAAAAAATTAAAATGATCCATTCTCAAGAAGCTTCGATTCTACTGAAAGCTACAACATGCAAGTCGATAAGTATAAACCTGATTATTTGAGGAAGAAAATACCTTTCACCAGTTATGTGCAGAGGAGTTTATGGAAAGGAGATATGGAAAGGCTTAGTATAGAAGATTGCCTATAAAGGTCTCTTGGAGAAGGTCAAAGTCTCTAGAGGTAGAGGAGTGAACTCCAGCCATGGAGGAAAGTATGGGCAAAGAAACAGAGTGGGGAGATGGACTGTTGAATTCCGAGGGGAAAGTGAGCCAGTTTGGCTGAAATATGCCATGTATGAAGGGGAGTAATGTGACATAAGCCTGGGAAGCAGACTAGAGCCAGATTGTAAGGGAGGTGAAATGCAAAGCTGAGAGATTTGTATTGTATTCTTGGGTCAACAGGGAACCACTGAGGCTTCCCACTCAAGGAATTGATGGAGTATTTTTCCAGCTGTGTATGGAGGATAGATTGCAGAAAGAATAGACTAGAATCTGGCGGTGCAATTAGACAACTGTTGCAATAGGCTATGAAAGAAATGACAAAAACCAGAACTAATGTGTTGGCCACATGAATAGAGATAATAGGATGGATGTGAAATATGTGGTGGAAATATAATTATCAAAGCAAAGCAACTGATGATGAGGGAGGAGGAAGAGGCCAGGATGACTCTGAGGTTGTGAATGTGAGTGACTGAAAGGATCCATTACGTTAGAAAGATCAGTGAATTTCAGGGGAAGGAAAAGGAGTTCTGGTTCAGACATGTTGAATTGAGATGCTTACAGGATACGCAAATGGACAAATCCAGTAGCTAGTCAATAAACATTTATTATGCATCTATTATGTGCAAGGCACTGTGCTGAGCACTGGAGATGTAAAGAAAGGCAAAAGCCTACCCTTGAAGCTCACAGTCTGATAGAGAAGAAAACAAACAACAGGAAGCTGGTGATCATATGAGTAGAAACGACAACTGAAATCACTGAAGGTAATGCGATCACTGAAAGAGAGGGTGAGAAGGGAAGAGAAGAGAAGAGAGCCCAGAAGAGAGCCTTAAAATGCATCTGTGGTTAGGGAGCAGGGAATAGAAGATGATCCAGCAAAGGAGGCTGAGAAGCAAAGACAGGTAGGAGCACAGAGGGTGGGGAGCATATCCAGGAAAGTGGGGCTAATCAACACAATCAAGTGCTACAAAAATTTCAAGAAGGGTAAAGCTATTGGATTATTGATTACGATATTATTAGTAACCTTGGAAGAGGCAGTTTCAGTTGATGGTTGAGGTCAAAAGCTAGGTTTCAAGGGTTCAAAAAGTAGGGAAAGTATAAACACATTTTTTCCTGGGAGTTTGGATATGAAAAGGAGAGGAGATATGGAAAAATAAGTTGGGAGGGCAGGGACAAGTAAAGTTTTTTTCAGGATGGGGAAACCTGGATATATTTGCAGGAAACAGGCAAGGATCCAGAAGACAGGGAGAGACTAAAGATTAGGAAGGGGGCCATAGTTAACCGTGGAAGGGACCAATTTCTGGAGGAGTTAGGAGGGAATGTGATGAAGAGCATAAGTAAAAAGGTAGACCTTGGAAAAGAGAAGGACCAATTTCTTCATCAGAGATTGGACCAAAAGCAGAGAGAATGATGGCCTCTATTTTCTCAGTAAAGTAGGAAGTGATCCTCTACTAGGAAGGTAATAGAAGAGTCTGGAGCAGAAAAGAGAGGTTTTGGACCATTGCTGTGGAGAGTATGATAGAGATAAGGAAGAATAAAAGGACTGCTAAAAAGAGTTTGGCTGAGATTAGTTAACAAATTTTCAGTAGAACCAGTCAACAAGGTTGTGTTATGTACTCCAGTGGCATTCAGCAGTACATCAGTAGGAGGAGAGAATGTGGTGATTCTCACCCAAAATTAGGGCAGGGGAAGGCATAAATGAAAATAGACATGGGATGTTTACATTTGAACTAGTTGACTATTTTCAAGTGTGCATAAATGGCAGAACTAACTATAATGTGACTAATTTTTTTAAACAAACATAGCATAATTTATCCATTCAAGTGGGCAAAACCGTCAACATGAGAATACACATGGACCCCATTGCTGCTGTTACTGTACAGTCCAGACATTTTTGATCTCCTCTTTTGGAAATGTTTTCAGAGCCTGTAACACACTCTTTTGAATATACTATTAACAACAATTCTCATTTATAGAGCACAGTAAGGTTAGCAAAGCACCTTCTTCACAATGTTTCTACCTTACAAATGAAAATGTCCCTACCTTACAGATGAAGTCTCAGGGTAAACATTTAGAAGTGACTTATTCAGAGTCACAGAGACAGTAAGGGTTAGTCAGTTGATAAACATTTATTTAAGCATTGAGGCAGCTGGTGATGGAGGGAGGAAGGAAGGAAGGGAAAGAGGAAGGGAGGAAGAGAAAAAGAAGGAAGAAAGAAAAGAAGGAAGGAAGGAAAGAAAGAAGGAAGGAAGGGAGGGAGGGAGGAAGGAAGGAAAGAAGGAGAATACTATATGCTAAGCCCTTTACAAATAATATCTCATTTGATCCTTACAACAACCCTAGGAAGTAGTTGCTGTAATTATCCCCATTTTACATTTGAGGAAACTGAGCCATACATAGGTTAAGTGACTTGCCCAGAGTCACACAGCTAGTGTGACTAGTATCTGAGGCCAGATCCTGACTCCAAGTCCAGTGCCTTCTTTGCTGTACTACCTAGAAATCAGTACTGGTGCACAATCTGGAGACAACTGAATATTGGACTACTTTTCCTTCTGGGATTACTTGTGCTGGTTAACTGAGTTAACAAGGGCAAGGTCACTGGTTCTACACCTACATGAGTCAGCTAGTTTTGCCCTATCCCTAGGCTACAGCCCATATGGTTAATTCTGGCCACAGCCTCTGCTTAGAAGTGACAATATATACGCCAATCAGCAAAAATGGACATCACACTTGGAGAAGAAAACTGAGAATCAGGATGACAAGTCAGTATCAGACTTCTGGATGGCTTCTGAAACAAATCTGTCCCCTCTCTCAACATGACAGTTGTGGCAAACATTGCCTTTGGCTTGTTTCTTGTGCTTAGCACAACAGTTGCTAGACTTTCTGCCAAGGGACTTCAAACATTTTACTACATTTTGAAAAGTCTTTTTCAATCTCATACTGAGGTTTCCCCAAAATCACAAGCTTTGTCACCTAAGAAAACCATTTGATCATGGATAAGACTAAAAGCCCATCTTCCCCACCCCCTCACACTGCACACACATATACCAAGAGCAAATATGGTACACACTCATAGAGCACTTAATGGGTTGGTCTCTCTTGAAGGAAAGTCTTTTCCCAAGGCAACTTGAACCACATTGAAGAGTTCAAAATAGTAAGACCACAAACAAGTTCATATTTTTTTGCCCTTTTCATAGTTCAACTGTATTTGTAAATTTTTTCCAGTTGTAAGTCCCTGAAGGACAGGGATCATAGAGATGCAGATTTAGATTTGGAAATGACCTTAGAGGTCATCTAGTCCAACCCCTCACTTTCCAAATGAGGAAACTAAGGCCCAGAGAGGTTCCACAGCTGGCAAGCGTCAAAAGCAGGATTTGAACACAGGTGTGCCAGGCTCTAAGTCCTTAATCAACATGTTATATCTCAAAAGAGACACTGTCTTAGTTATTTTTTGTTTTTGTATCTCCTCCAGTGTTTGCCACAATCCATCACAGTAGCAAGTCTTAAGAAACAGTTGTTGACATGACTAATACGGAAATATTTTGCATGACTGCACATGTATAACCTATATCAAACTGCTTGCCTTCTCAATGAGAGGGGAGGAGACGTGAGGTGGGAGAGAATTTGGAACTCAAAATTTTCAAAAATAAATGTTAAAAATGTTTTTACATATAATTAGAAAAAAAAGATTTTAAAAAATGGTTGTTGGTTGCCTGAATGAATGAATGAAGCCTGCTCAGGTGCTGCACTCAGCCACTTGCCTTTGAAGTAGTCCAGTCAAGTCAACAACTATTTATTAAGTGACTATTACGTACCAAGCACTGTGCAAAGAATTGGGGATACAAAGAAAAGCAAAAAAAAAAAATATAGTCCCTGCTCTCAAGAAGCTAACTCTAACATGCGAACAATTATGTACACAATCTCTCTCTCTCTCCCTCTCCCTCTCCTTCTCTCTCTCTCTTCCCCCAGATAAATAGATATTTAGATATATGGAGATTATATACATATATATGGTAAATTGGAGACAATCAACAGAAGGAAAGCATTAGCATTAAAGGGGATCAGAAAAGGCTTCTTATGAACCACAGGACCTTAGCTGCAACTTGAAGGGGAAGATGGGGTGGGAGAGAGTTCCAGGCATGGGGAACAGCCAGTGAAAATACACTATCAGCAGATTCCTTGAGCAAGGAATTGCAAAAAGGCCAGAAGATAGGTTCCTCACAACAAAGATATTGCCAAACTAAGATTCGAGTTTGCCTTAATCTTGGACCTCCATCTCTGTCTAAATTCACCAAGTTAGTACTTAGGGAAGGCCTTAAAAATCTAACTCAGGACATGTGATATGGGTAAAGTAGGTTACAGCTACTGAGATTACAGCTGTGGCATCACAGGATGAATGATACAAAATCCAAGCACTGGATTTTCACTGTGGTAACTGGTTTGCCATAAGAAATAGAAAGCACAGGTTTTGATGTCGCTGGAATAAAATCTCCAAATCCTTTCTAGGAGGCAGAATAATATAGTGAAAGGAACATAAGACTGGGAGTCGGAAAACCTGGGTTCAAGATCTGGCAGTGCCCTTTATTTACTCTATGACCTTAGGTAATTCATTCCATCTCCTTAACCTCAGTTTTCTCATCTGCAAAATGAGAAAAGTAGACTAGAAATTTTCTAAGCTCTCTTCTGACTTTAAAGTCCTATCCATCTACACAGAAATCAGGCAGGCTGAGCTGAAAGTGTGTGGTGTTGATATCGATATATCATATCACAAAGATGTTCAACAATTAAGCACTGGGACTTCAAAGCAAGTGGTTTTTAATAAGCTTCTATTTCACAGTTTCTGTCTACCAGGGTCATTTTACCCCTCCGATTAAATAAATATCACAGAAATAAAACAAACCTTTGGAAAAAGCACATATTTAGAAGAGAAAAAGTCTTTTGATAAAGCATTAACAATAATCATCATAATTATATAACAAATACTGTTTTGAACTGGAATGTTACTTTATGAGGAACTCATTATCTCATTTGATCCTCAATATTACCCTTTACTGCAGATACATTAGTATCTCCATTTTATGGATGAAGAAATTTAAGCTTTAGAGAGGTTGTAACTTCACCAAAGTTATAAGGCCATTCAAAGGTGGAACTGGGCTCAAACTCAGCTCTTTTGAATTATTTCAAAGTTCTTTCCACTATACCAGGCTGCCTCTCACAAATTTTGTTCCTACCCATATTTCATCTATATAAAATATATTCTGAAAACACTTTTTCTGTCTTTAACCACACCATTGAGACATGTTGTACTCTTCTCTTTCCTGAATCTGATATGATAATTATTCTTTCCTCACCTGGTTGAGTGGTAGGCTAGAAGGGACAAGTGTTGTTTGGACATGGAGATATAGCATGAAGATGACTGGAGAATATCAAAAGATAAAGAGCTTTTCAGTGAAGGGCCAGTCTAGAGGTAGAACCTAAAAGCACAGGATCATTATGTAAAGATGACCAAGGGACTGTACAGTGGGGGATTGGTTCAGACTAGAAACAGTGACAGCTCACTCACCAGGCTGAAAAAATGAGTAAACAACCAAAAAAGAACCCAACTATAAAAATCTTCTATGATGACAGGGAAGCTCAAGACAAAAACTCAAAAGAAGACAACAACATGAAAATGTCTATAAGCAAAACCTCAGAGAAAAATGCAGATTGGACCTAAATCCAACATGAATTCTGAGATAAGCTAAAGAGGAAAAAAAGATTTTAAAAATCAAATAAGAACAGTAGAGAAAAAAAATGGGGAAAAAATTAAAACAATGCAAAAAAATTATGAAAAGAGTATTAACAAGTTTGTAACAAGAGGCACAAAAAATACTGAAGAAAACTACTCCTGAAAAAGCAGAATTAGGGGGCAGCTAAGTGGCACAGTGGATAGAGCACCGGCCCTGAAGTCAGGAGGACCTGAGTTCAAATCCGGCCTCAGACTAAACACTTGACACTAGCGTGTCAGTCATTTAACCCCAACTGCCTAAGCAAAAAAAAAAAAAAAAAGCAGAATTAGTCAAATGATATAAGATGTACAAAACCTCACTGAAGAAACTAATTTTTAAAAAATTATAATTGGTCAATTGGAAGCTAATTATTTCATGAGACAACAAGACAAAATCAAAAGAATGAAAAAATAAAATGTGAACTATCTCAACAGAAAAACAAGTGACCCAAAAAAATAGATCAAGGAGTGATAATTTTAGAATTATTTGACTTCCTGAAAGTTGTGATATGAAAAGAACCTAGACATTATATTTCAATAAATTATAATTGAAAACTGCCCAGGTATCTTAGAACCTGAAAGTAAAATAGAAATTGAAATAATCTATCGATTGCCTCCTAAAAGAGATCTCAAAATGAAATCTCCTAGAAAAATTATAGCCAAATTTCAGAGCTCCCAGGTCAAGGAAAAAATATGATCCAAATATCATGGAGCCATAGGCAGGATCACACAATATTTAGCAGCTACCATGTTAAAGAAACAGAGAACTTGGAATAGTATATTCCAGAGGGCAAAGGAGCTAAGATTATAACCAAGAATAACTTACCCAGAATAACTGAATATATTCCTACAGGGTAAAAAAATGAATTTTTAATGAAATAGAGGACTTCCAGTGATGAAAAGACCAGAGCTGAATAGAAAAGTTGATATTCAAACCCAAGACTCAAGAGAGGTATAATAAAGACAAACGTGTGAGAAATCATGAGGAACTTGAGTAGGTTAAATTGTTTATATTCCTAATGGGAAGATAATACATGTAACACCCAAGAACTTTATCATCATTAGGGCAGTTAGAAGGAGTCTATTTAGAGGGCACAGGGGTGAGTCTATTAAGTGGGGATAATCTCAAAAGAAAAATGGAAGGCTGAGAAAGAGGGACAAACTGAGAGACAGGGGAAGGGAGAGGAAGAATGAGGATAGATAAATAAGGGAGAGTTTGTCTGTGTTCCTAGATATATCCAAAAGTAATGAACAGTTTTTTCTCCTGCATAGTTTATATACTTATCTACCTGCAGTCAGGGGACTGGACCAAATGATCTCTTGACAGTCCTTCCAGGTCTTAATTCTATTACTCCTTTCTTTCGTGTGAATTTCTCTTTTCCCCAGTCTATCCTCTTTGCTTCCTCCTCTCTATGGTTCTTCATCATCTTGACAGTTTAAAACTGTATCCCAATTAGCTAAAACAAAACTTGTCATAGTTTCCCATTAACTTGAGCTCTCTAGAGGAGAGGGTCAATGTGAATCTGATATAAATATAAATTAGTTGAATAGGCAATTAAATAGTCCTTGGCACAGCATCAAGATTCATTGTGTCATACAACCAAAGAAACAGCTGTTGCAACATGCCCGGCCTCCATGGACCATTGCAGTTCTGCAACAAGTGTTTGGGATTAAAAATATGTTTATCAAACTCAGAGACAATATGCATAATGGACAGAGTCCTGAACTTGAAGGAAGGAAAACCTGGGTTCAAATCCTACACCTGACACTTAACTAGCTGTGTAATCCTAAGTAAATCACTTTACCTCTGTGAGGTAAAATGAGGAGAGTAGACTACATGACTCCAAAGGTCCCTTCCAGGTCTCAATCTATGATGTAATGATCAGGCAATTAAACCACTCAAATTGACCCAAACAACCACAGGAAGCTTTTTCTTCTATCAAACTTGGAATAATCAATTTCGGACTTTGGTGACTTTCTTCCTGAGAGTTTAAAGGACTACTATGTGTATTATTATATCTTTTTACCTTCCCAAGTCTTCCTCTGATACCTCAACTTATAAAGGAGATGATCTTGGTTTTGTTCTCTTATGACATAAAAACACTAAGATCAGTTTCCCACAACAGATTACATCTGCTTTCTGAGGGCCAGTCTAGCTATGAAGAGAGATACTCAGCACCATTGGGCTTGAATAGGGTTGAATTCTCTAGCCATCAAAATCTTAAATGGCCTCCAGTCTTCCTTGGCCCCTTTCTGCTTTGACAATGACATCAGGGTGGTAAGCACTATGTTACAAAATCTTCAACGCACAAGTATAGGGAATCCTGTACAAAGCACAAGATTAAAGCTCCATTGAAGCAACCAAGTTGAATAGAGAGGTAACTTGTAGTAGCATAGCCTAGATAGGAACACAGGACCTCTGAATCAAAATCCAGTGCTTTTCCTCACTATACTTCAGTCCCTGCCTTTTGGTCATAAGCTGGACTCTAGTAAGGATGAGAATTAGTCACCTCAATTGTTCAAACAAATACACAAACAATACTCTTAGACTCTCTCTGTCCTGGGCATTTAATAGCCCAAAGCATTTCTTCAAAGCTGAGGGAAAACCTGAAGCTTACAATGGTGGTCTGTATAGTGAATTACATAGAAGGTGATATGTTTATATACCTGATACAGCTCCTGTTATTGCCACAATGAGACATTTATTCAGGCTTAGACTTGAGTCATTAACCTTTCATATCAGGTAAGCAATCCTCAACTTACCTTTTCCTTCTCTGTGTTATTCATGGTCTGTTGAAAGTGAAGACCTGAGAGGAGGCCTCAGGGATATAAGTACTCTGTTCAGTCCAATTACTCAACTACAGCAGAAGCATCTATGCATAAAGAAATAGCTTGAAATAAGGTCCTGGGGAATTGAAATATCCCTTGCTTTCAGTTATTTATGATGACCTAAAAATAGTCTTTCTAGGGGGTTTTTTTCCTCCATCTCTTCTTGTCTTTTTCCATCACCTTTTATGAATTTGAGCTTTTTGACCTAAAGCAGAGATTTACAGCTTTTAGTTATTGCTTTGTTAGCTTGCTGAGAAGGGCAAGCCTCCTCTCTAGCCTCCAAGTCACCTATCTGCAAGTGGGAAGTGGAGCTGAGGAGAAAAAGCAAATTCTCTGGATAGGACAACCCATGGTCATTATCCTTACCTGCAGAGAACTTCTCCAACTGAAAATGAGCTTTAAAGTGAGACCCAGTGGGGTACTGTGGTACTACTGCAGTTGTAGTCAAAAGACCTGTGTTGGCTATTTATTAGAAAAAGGCAAATGACAAATGGCAAATGCTGGAGGGGGTGAGGGAAAACAGATACACTAATGAACTGCTGCTGGAGTAGTGAACTGGTCCAATCATTCTGGAGAACAATCTAGAACTATGCCCAAAGGGCTATAAAACTGTCTGTACCCTTTGACCCACTAATTCCACTACTAGATCTGTATTTCAAAGAGATCAAAAGAAAAAGAAAAGGACATAGATGTACAAAAATATTTATTGCAGCTCTTTTTCTGGTGGCAAAGAATTAGACATTGAGGAATGACTGAATAAGCTGTGGCATATGATTATGATGGAGTCCTATTAGGCTATAAGAAATGATGGGGTAGTTTCAGAAAAACATGGTAAGACTTATATGAACGGATGCAAAGTGAAATAAGAAAAATCGGGAAATCATTGTGCAATGTTGTAACGATGATCAACTGTAAAAGACATAGTTACTCTGATCTATACAATGATCTAAGACAATTCCAAAGGACTCATGAAGAAAAAATGCTATCGACCTCCAGAGAAAGAGCTGATGCTACCTTTATGCAAATTGAAGTATAATTTTCTCACTTTATTTTTCTTGCTTTTAAAAAAAATATATAGCTAATATGGAAATATGTTTTGCATGATCTCATTCATATGACTGATATCATATTACTTGTCTTCTCAGTGAGTAAGGGAGCGAGTGGAAGGTAGAGAAAGAATCTGGAACTCAAAATTTGAAAAGAAAAAATGTTAAAAATAAGTAAATAAATACTTGAAATGGGTGGGTGGAGAGAGAACTGTGTTTGGATATCAATTCTGCCATCATGAAGAACGGATGTATAGTGATAAAAAGCACTGGAATTAAAGTGAGGATTCAAATCCTGCCTCTGACACTTACTGCTCTGAACCTTGGGTTCCTCATCTGTAAAATGTGATCCCGTCTGGCTTGTTTCACAGAGCTATTATGAGTGTCAATGGAGATAATATATGTAAAGTGTTTGTAAACTTTAAAGTGCTATATTAACATAAGTTATTACTATAATTACTTATTAGCTATGACCTTGGGCAATTCAGTTAACTTTTCTAGGTCTCAGTTTTCCTGTCTATAACTTTGGGCAAGTAACTTCTTGTCTCTGAACCTTATTCAGCTTTCTCATCTATAAATTGGATATAATGAACTACAGAATTTCTAAGGGACCCTTCAAGTTCTAAATCTTTCTATCCTATATAAGGCCAAAAGAGACTTTTTTTCTTGTACTGTGAACCAGGTCTAGAAAATCTACAGATGATTTAAAACATAAGGTTAGGAAAATCCTGGAATTTCCATCATATGTTTACTGCATCACCTTTTCTGCTTATTTTCAAGAAAAACAACTATGCAAATTTGCCTTCCTTCAATAAATATTTACTGAGAAATTTTGACAAACTCAGTCTGACTTGAAAAGACTTCAGTCTTTTCAAGTCTTTTTAAGTTCTTCTTAAAGAACAAGGTAGCAAGGTAGGTAGGTGATAGGTAGCTGCTTAAGCAGATCAGGGTGCCAACATCACCCAGGTGCAAATCTATCTAGAATTATATAAGCAGTTAGAGAGCACCTAATTCAAGCCCCTCCTTTTATAAATAAAGGGTGAAATGATTTACCCAAAGTCATCACAGTTAGTGGCAGTGTACAAGTTAGGTATTATATTGCCTGACTCCCATTCCAGTGCTTTTTCTACTATGCCATAAGGAGATGATAATAATAATAATAATAATAGTAGTAGTAGTAGTAGTAGTAGTAGTAATAATAAAAGCATTTATATAGCACTTTAAGGTTTGCAAAAAACTTATCAAATACTTTTTAATTCTCACAACAACACTAGAGGTAGATACTATCATGATTTTGCAGATGAGGAAACCTATAAGCACAGAGGTTAAGTAACTTGAGTGGAATCTAAAATTGCCCAATTTACAATAAAAGAAACTGAGGGACAGCTCTAAACCAATGGCACTTTATTAAAGGGTCCATGGTCCCCTCTAATGAAGTGGACCTCAGATCTTCCTCACAATCTGAGATGTTCCCTTCCTCTAGAGCCTTAGTTTTATAGTGCTTGATACCCAGATAACACATAGGAAGCAAAATAAAAATATATAATCTCATGGGTTGATAGACCTAGCCCTTCGCCCTCCAGGAGGGTCTACACAAAATACAGGATCCCATTGGTTGACAAACAGGCTAATGAACAGACCTTGACAGCCCTATCTTGACCTTTCAGGAGGTCATACCAAACCAATGAGCAGACCCATGGGCTAGGCAGATGTCAAAACATTTATATAGATTGATGGGCTGACAGGCAGGCCACAGGCCGGCAAACAGGGCCACTCATTGGTCAAGTGCTCATGGTCATCTCCCCATGTTGGACAATAGAGGGATGAAAAGGGACAGAGGGGCAACAAAAATAACTGGGGGACTTTCTATGTAGTTGAGTCACCTCCGTCATGCTGGGCTTGGTCAGCATAACAAGGAAAAACAAGGGTGGAGGTCCTCTAATTAGCTTCCTATAATTAAGCAAGTGAACTTACAATCTGCAGTTCACAGCTCTGAGATCTACTATCAGAACTTAAAATCACTGCCCCTATGGAATCATACCAAACTGATTAATACTGATTAGAATAAAATAGGTGTCCAATTAATCCTCTCTCATACTTGGTCAGGGTTACATAGCTAATAGGTGTTTGAGGCTGGCTTTGAACTTAGGTCTTCCTGACCCCAGACCCAGCACTCTATTCACTTTACTATCTAGCTGTTTCTGCAATAAAAAGAAAGAGAAATTAATTTATGCAGACCACTGAACAGTTGTTAACACTTCATGGTTAGACTGAAATTATGATCAATAGGTAGAAAAATCCATTAATAACCCTTAAATCATTTTCAGTGCTCAAGTTTCCTTGAATCTCACAAAGTGGATGTAATTTCCATTTCTTTCACATGAGGATAGGAAGTTGAAAAGACAGAAGATGGAAAAATCAAGATAAGGTAAAGGAAATAGCATCAATAGTTCCAAAACCTAATTGAACAAGCATCTGGTTATGAATTTCCTTCCCAAATGAAAAACAGGAGCCTGTAAGCATCTGAGAAATGACTGCATAGTACTGACATTTCCAATGTCTTTGCATCTGTTAACCTTCTGAACAAGCTTACTCAGTCTCATATAACCATATATAAGGCTACCGAAGAGGTCATCTAATTCAACCTCTTGCCTCTTGGCATGAGGGTACCTAAATTAAATTCAATAAATAGCTGACTATCCTATTAAAATGCATTTCAAAGGAAGGATCACAGGCCCCCTCAGAAATGTCTCTCTTAGAGCAGGTAGGTGGCACGGTGGATAGAGTACTGGCCCTGAAGTCAGGAGGACCCGAGTTCAAATCTGGCCTCACACTAAACACTTGACACTTACTAGCTGTGTGACCCTGGGCAAGTCACTTAACCCCAATTGCCTAAATAAATAAATAAAAAGAAATGTCTCTCTCCTTCCTTTTCTTGCTCTCTTTCCATCAACAACTAGGTATTCAGTACCTACCATGTGCAAAGTACTGTTCTGGTGCTGAGGGACATGAATGGTGTTGGAGTCACTTCTCCAGCCAGTTGTTAAATATTCAGTGTGAGCATTTACAGCTTAGGAATTAACAGTCACCACGAATAGGGGCTTAATTTATTGCTTTGTTGATCGACTAAACTTAAGGAAAATGCTAATAATGCAGGTTAAACTTAAAAGTATGTTTGCATTTTTTTACCTGGAGAGCCCAGCTGTTAAAACATTTATCAACATTTTGCTCTACAATCATTGCTCAACAGGATTGCAGTAGAAAGCTCAGGAAATGAAATCCTCACACTGGAAGCCCAGTGACTGTAAGATTAATAATAATAATAAGCATTTATAGAGAACTTTAAGGTTTACAAAGTGCTTTATATCCATTATCTCATTTGAACCTCTTAGCACTCCTGTACAAAATTGAATGAGATACAGTTCCTGCCCTCAGAAAACTTATAGTCTCATGGAGGAGTGGAAGGGAGAGAGCTCAGAAATGTACATAAATAACTGTAATACAAGATAGAATGGGAAGCTAGGTAGCACAGTAGATAGAGCAGGGCCTGGAGTCAGGAAGATCTAAGTTCAAATCCCCCTGGACAAATCACTTAATACTGTTTGCCTCAGTCTCCTTATCTGTAAAATGAGCTGGATAAGGAAATGGCAAAACATTCCAGTAGTTCTGCCAAGAAACCCCAAATGGGGGTCACAAGGAGTTGGGCACGACCAAATAACAAAAAGAATAGAGGAGCCGCCACCAGAAAAATTTAAACAGCTGCAATATTTCTCTGTTGCAAGTATTTAAATTATTTCTAAATACCCTCTAATAATACGCAATTCTGCTTTTCATCAAACAGAAATACAGTGGGAGTAATGAACAGGATGTGTTTGGGGAATGACGACTTACCCAATTTGACTGGAAGTGTGTGTGTGTGTGTGTGTGTGTGTGTGCGCGCGCGCGCGCGCGCGCGTGTGTGTGTGTGAGAGAGAGAGACAGAGAGACAGAGAGACAGAGGGAGACAGAGAGACAGAGACATAGAGACAGAGATGGGGGGAGGGAGGGAAAAACCGAGAGAGAGGGAAGAGGAAAGGAGAAGAGAAAGAGAAAGAAAAGGATCTTCTCAATATCTCTCTACCTCTGCAAATTGGCACCTGCTCTATAGCTTATAGTCTTAGAGAGTGACTCAGAGGTTACATAATATGTCCAGGGTCACAGTCACAAATGTGTCAGATGCAGGAACTGAGCCCAGGTCTTTCTGACTCGAGGCTCTATCCTGGCTCTATCCATTATGCCAAGCTGCCTCCCCAGGAAAGGAATATCTAATGAAGACAATGATGTCACAAAAATTACAAGTTCTCTAACTAGTGTCTTTGATTCTAATCTATGCTGCACACTACTGCCAAAGTAATCTTCCTAATCAATAGCTTTGATTACGTTATTTTCTTGCTCAGAAACCTTTATGGTAACCTTACAGGAACAGAGGGTTGCCTAGAATCAAATTGGTCCAAGTCAAAAATGGAGTGTGTCAAAGCTTCTGTGCCAATCAGAGCAGTGAGTGGCCACTGCAGCTTGAACCTGGGTGAGAAGGGGAGACCTGATCTATTTTGACTACTACCATCCTGATGCTGGGATCTTTAGGACTGGACCTATAACAACTTTCCTCTTGGCTACTAAAAACATTTTTGTAACATTCTCTTTCTTTCCCATTTTTCTCTTATCTCCTTCTTCAGTCCTCAATGAAACACTATTCTCCAGGATTTAAGTGACAATATAACCTATTGATATTTTGTTAAAGACCTTGTGGATTTTTTAATAGCCACCAATTAGACTAAAGCTACAAAACTTCTTAAAGAACAAGTATTATATATTCTGTAGCTTCCTACAGGAAGATCAGTTCTGAATACTTGAACATATAAATTAGTACACATGGACCTACGATCCATGGGTGGAATTACTGACTTACAAATTCTCAAAGAAGAATTCCTACTTAAAAATATAAGGGCCCTTAAAGGGTTCTAATTCTGGTCCTACCTCCCAGCCAATGTAAGGTCACCATAAAAGCATCCATGAAAGAGCACTATCCCTATTCTTCTTGAATACTGCCAGTGATTTACTACCTAATGAAGCAGATCAGGCTATGGTTATTTATATATCAACTGGATAGCTTACATAAATGAAACAACATATATGTAATAATTTATTTTTCAAGTTTTAATGAAAGAATTACAATATTCAAGAATAAAAATTGTAATGTTCAATAGGAAACAGTATGTGGTTGTTGGAAGTTTCTTTTTTATATGAAAAGGAAGAATGTTTCCATTTCGTGGTCCTGGTTCTTCCCTCTGAAACAATAAGACAGAAGTCTAGTTCTTCTATGTGAGATCCCTTCAAATATTTGAATATAGTTTAAGGATAAGAAGATACATAAGCATCTCCCTGTGTATCTGATCTCTGAAGGACCATGATCATCTGTGAAGTCCATCAAATATCAAGTAATATCTGCTGTCTATCATATAGCAGTAGAGAGCTTTGGATGGATGTGGAATAGAGAGCTGGCATGAATGTCTCACTCTATGACAAACTGGTGGGGCATGACAATAAGTTAAGCAAGTTCTTGCTAGTATGGACTGAGGTGCACTCCATAGGCAACATGCTGCATCCATGTCACTCACTCTTTATGAGAATGCAAGGCTGGATAATCTGCAGCACTTGTAAAACTGTGGGGAACACAATCACTGCCTGTCATGAGGATACCTTAAGGTTCCATTCTCTTAGACAGTAGACAGTCACTCAGTTATTAAGCTGCAGTGCATTACCATGTTCAGTGAACAGTCCTAGGCACTGGATGTCTTGCAGATGTTTAATAGTAGATCAGACTTTTCATGATAAACATGTTGACAGTAAGCAATAAATTTTTTTTCTAAGAAGCTTAATTTCCATTCCTGGGAAGGAAATCTCAAGTTATATTGTAAGTAATTGGAAAGCATGATTTAACTTACAGAAATGTGTTTCACAAACAAATTTCAAGGACATAACTTTTATTAAGCATTATACTCATACATTTCTTTATCCTTGTCTTGGCTATCAAATGGAAACGCTTATAAAGTGCTTTGGAACTATAAATGCCTAACAAAAATGTGAACTGTTCCTATAACAAAGCCATATAGAGATCTTATATTCTCCTATTCTAGCCTATATTCTACCCATAAGGTTTCTTTCCTTATAGTTTCATCATTAAGCCTCTTAGCTTCTAAAGGTAAAGTTTTCTCCAACATTTACATTTCAAATTTCAAGACACATTTATGGGGGGTGGGGTGGAGGTGAATATCACAGTCCTACAAAGTTTGATGTCTGGAGTTGACCTGAACCCACTCTTTAAGCATATTTGTTCAATCCCTAGGTTTGTTTTCTACCCTCAAGTGCTCAATGAATTGTCCTTTGGTTTTTCACAGTTTTTTGCCCAAGGCAAAATTCGCTATAATGTATTTCTGATTCCTATGCCCTTTTCACATTTAAATCATCTCAGCTCTTGGATTTCCTTCAAATTCCCTTGGGGTATTATTTCATGGCTTAATATAGGATGGCCCCTTTTAAATAGTTCCCTATTAAAAGTATGAAATAGGGACCTGTTTTAAGTGAGTTACAGTAGGATCAGGAGAAGGGTGGAGCAACTGAGCTGAATCCTTTGGCCATGTAGCTGGAGAAGTGACGAGATTTCATCTAAGCATTTTCATGACAATAAATGAAAGAGGAAATGGAGATGGGGGGGTTGGGGAGTGTGGAATGCAGAATTAGAAATATCCAGTCCTAGCTGTAGATAGACACTCACCATCTATCACTGGCTGAATGTATTTTCTGGTAGACTGAATTTTCTTTATTCGGTTTCATCTCACTGCTTCTACTTATTCTGGCACAAAGGAAAATGGAAATCCATGGGATAAGGTCTAAAAGGCAATCACAGAAAGCACCTAGAGGGCAGAGCATTGAATGGATACCTTGGAAGCTTTAAGTGTATGAAGAATAGAGAGAGATAAGAGAGACACCAGATTATTACAGAAGTTCTGAATCAGAGAATTAGGATCTAGAATAAACAGACAAGATAGATAATGAAGAGTGAAAGAAATTCTTTTTTGAAAAGTGTATAAAAATGAAATTTAAAAAACTAATGAATAAATCTATTTGAAGAAGACAGGAAGGAGGGATCTACCTGACTGAGAGAAAAAAAGGGGAAGAAACATATAACCAGATAAAAACAGAAGAGAGGAACTAATAAACAAAATCCTAAAGAGAAAAGGGTAACAAATGAGAAGAGATCAAGGCTGAGGGGAAGAAGGTCAATGGGAACAGTGTTACCTTAAAAAAAAAAAGATTAAAGTAGCAGAGGGAATAAAATACTGTGTTTACAGCAGACGAGAATAAAACACAATTAGGATAGGTGAACAATCTATGAATAAACAAGACATAGAGAGCAAAATTAGGGGTAAAATGGATAATTTTTATTACATTAAAATAAAAAGGTTTTGTACAGATAAAATAAATGTAGACAAGATCAGAAGGAAAGTAGAAACTTGGGGAAGATGTTTATAGACAGTTTCTCAGATAAAGGTCTCACATCTCAAATATATAAAGAATTTTGTCAAATCTATAGGAATATGAGTCATTCCCCAATTGATAAATGTTCAAAGGATATGAACTGGCAATTTTCCAATGAAGAAATCAAAACAATTTATAGTCAGATGAAAAAATGCTCTAAAACTTTATTGATTAGAGAAATGCACATTAAAACACCTTGAGATATTATTTCACACCTACCAGATTGGCTAAAATGATGATTAGAGAAATGCATATTAAAACACCTTGAGATATTATTTTACACCTACCAGATTGGCTAAAATGATTGAAGGGGAAACCAACAAATGTTGCAGGGGATGTGTAAAAATTGGGACACTAATTCATTGTTGGAATTGTGAATTGATCCAACCATATTGGAAAGCAATCTGGAATTATGTCCAAAGAGTTATTAAACTGCCTATACCCTTTGACCCAACAATACTACTACTAGGTCTATTTCCAAAACTGATTAGGGAAAGAGGAAAAGAATCTGTATGTTTTTAAATGTTTATAACAGCCTTCTTTGTGGTGGCAAAGAACTGGAAATTGAAGGGACGCCCATCAATTAGGGAACGGCTGAACAAGTTGTAGTATATGATTGTGATGGAACACTACTGTGCTATAAAAAATGATGAACTCAATGATCATAGAAAAACATGAAGACTAGCATGAAATAATAAAGAATGAAATGAGCAGAATCAAGAGTACATTGTATACAGTAACAGCAATATTGTTTTAATGACTTTAAGTGAATAAGTCATTTTGACTATCATAAATATACAAATTAACTATGAAGGGCATATAAAGAAAGATGCTATCTGTGTCCAGAGAAGGAACTTATAAATAGAAGTATGTATAGAATAATTTTACATATATATACCTATTTGTGTCTAATGGTAGCCATCTCTAGAGTTGGGGGAGGGGGAGAAAAAAGGAAAAAGAAAAAAATTTACATGATAACTTTGTTATCAGAAGGAACAGTTGGTTGTACATAATGGATTGCAGTTTTAGGTGCATCATCTTTTTATTATACTGTTATATAAATGTTTGTTTTATTCCACAAATTAAAAATTAAATAAATAAAAAAGAAACAAAATCCCAACCCTAAAGGAGATTACATTCTAATTGAGGAAGATAGGGCATAAAATAGGGAGCTGTAAGGTATGGGGGCAGGGGAAGGAAAAGGATGACATTGAAGAAGATACATTACCAGAAGTTTTGCCACTGTATCCTAAGAACCACAAGGTCCAGCCTTTCCATCTGACTTTTGACTAAAACTTTCTGTATCTGTTGTGTCCCCCATTAGAATGTGATCTCGTAAGACCAAGGACTGTTCTGTTTTTCTAATAGTATCCCCAACACTTAGCACAGTGTTTTGAATACAGTAAGCACTTAATAAATGCTTTTTCATTCCTTAAAAAAAAGAATATATGTCTTACTTACTCATAGTTGTAAGAGGCACATAGTCTGATTCTAATTTTTTAAAAGATGGTCCTTAATATTAAGTTCATGTATCCATTTAGAATGTATTATAAAGGGTGGTATAAGATGTTGGTATAAGCCTAGTTTCTGCCAGACTGCTTTCCACTTCTCCCAGCAATTTTTATCAGTTAGGAGTTTTCCCCTAGGTAATCTATGTCTTCCTCCTTATGGGACACTAAGTTAATGAGTTCTAGTGTTTTTGAATCTCCCTTTCTTTTCTGTTGATTTGTCTCTCTGTTTTTTAACCAATAACCAGATAATTTTGGTGACTGTCACTTTATAATACAGTTTGAGGTCTGGAAGTGCTGCCTCCCTTCATTCTTTTTGTATAATTTCCCTTGATATTCTAGATCTTTTGTTTCTTGGAAAGAATTTTATTTTATCAAGCTATGGGAATTATCCTTTTGGTAATCTGATCACTCTAATACTAAAAGTTTAAGTTAATTTGGCAATATTGTTGTTTTTATTATATTGGCATAGCCTAGCCATGAGCCCTGGATATTCCTCCAGCTATGTAGGTTGTTCTTTAATTCTTTAAGGAGTGCTTTGTAATTGAATCTATACTAGTTTTGTGTGTGAGTGTATTTTGGGAGGTCGATCACCAGATATTTTATGCATTTTACAGTTATTTGTAATGGGATTTCCCTTTCCATTATTGCTTCCTGTGTTCTGTTATATAGAAATGTTGATTTTTGAGGATTTATTTTATACCTTACAACTCTGCAGAAGCTATTACTTGTCTCAATTAGTTTCTTAGCTGATTCCTGGGGTTTTCCAAGTAAACCCCCATATCATCAACAAACAGTTTTATTTCCTCTTTACCTATGTTTATTCCTTTAATTCCTTTCTCTTGTCTTACTGCTATTGCTAGCATTTCCAGAACTATATAGAATAATAATGGGGGAGAGTCAGCATCCTTGCTTCATTCTTATATTTACTGGAAAAAGTTTTAGTGTATCTCCATTGCATATGATCCTTGCTATTGGTTTTAGATAGATTTTTTTATAATATTAAAAAAGTCTCTCTATGCTTATACTTTGTAGGGTTTTTAGCATAAAAGAGTGTTCTACTTTGTCAAAGTTTTTTCCACCATCTATTGAGATGATCATGTGGTTTTGGGTGATTTGATGTTTAACATTATTTTGATCATTTCCCTAATGTTGAACCATCCTCACATCCCTGGTATGAATCCCACCTGATCATGATGAACAACTTTTTGGATAAATCACTGTACTCTGTTTAATGACATTTTGTTTAAAAATCTTTAGTCAATATTCATAAATGATATTGATCCATAGTTTTCTTTCCATGTTTTAGCCTTCTTTGGTCTAGGTATTAGAGCTATATTTATCTCGTAAAAGAATTCTGGTAGGATTTTTTTCTTCAGTTTTTGTGATTAATTTGTGAAGAATGGGTAGTAACTATTCTTTAAACATTTGATGGAATTCTCCTGTGAATTCATCAGGTCCAGAGGTTGTCTCTTTCCTTTTGGTAGTTCCTTCATTACTAGATCTACTTCTTTTTCTGAGATTCATTAAAATTCCATTTTTCCCTATAATATTATATTATTTTACTGGGTAAGTTATTCTTGGTTGTAAGCCTTTGCCTTTTGAAACAAAGTATTCCAAGCTCTCCACTCTTTTACGGTGATGGCTACTAAAACATGTCATCCTAACTGGCTCATCAATACTTAAATTCCTACTTTCTGGCTTCTTGCTGTATTTTTCTTTGACCTGTATTTGGGCTATAATATACCTTGGAATTTTCATTTTAGGGTTTCTTTCAGGACAATGATGTACTCTATTTCTACTTTGCCCTCTGATTCTAAGAGATCTGGATTATCTTCTTCTATGATTTCTCAAAATATGATGTCTAGGGTTTTTTTGGGAAGGGGGGAGAGAATGGCCTTCAGTTGTTCCAATGATTTTTACATTTTCTCTCCTTGACCTGTTTCCTGGCCAGCTGATTTTGCAAAGAGATACCTCACACTTTCTTCTATGTTCTAAGTCTTTTGACTTTTAAAAATTATTTTTTGTAGACCATTTTAATTGCTAGAAAGGTTTCCCATGAGAATGTGAGCTCTTTGAGAGCTAGGACAATGGTTTTGCCCTTTTTTGTACCCCATCATTTAGCATAGCATCTGGAACATAGTAAACACTTAAAATACTTGTCAATTTATATTGTGCCAAAATTTGCCTCCCCATCACTTCCACCCATCACACAGGTATGTGATGCAGGGCATAATGCTAGATTTGAGTAAGACCCAAGTTCAAATCCTGCCTTAGACACACTAGCTGTGTGGCCTGGGGCAAGTGTCATTCAAGCCTCTCAGCCTTCATTTGTAAAAAGGAAGATTAAAATAGCACCTATTTTACAAGGTTGTGATGAGGATTAAATGAGACAATGTTTGTGAAGCACTTTGCAACCCTTAAAGTGCATTATAAAAGCTATATATAATCAGTTTTTGTTCTGCCTTCTTAGGCAAAGAATAAAACGAATCTCTTTCACTTAACTTTTGATAATTGAAGATTTCTATCATGTCCCTACTATCTTCTTTTCTCCAAGCTGAACAGTTCCTTCAATTGATTCTAATTTTGCATGGTTCAAGATTCCTTCATTATTCAGGGTCACCCAGCCCAAGACCTATTCCAGCTTGTCAACATCCCTTCTAAAATGAGTTTCCCAGACCCAGTCAGCACATGCCAGACATAGTCTGAACCAACAGTTTCATCTCCCTCTTCTAGACATTTAGCTTCTATTAACAAAGCCTAACAACTGAACTAGCTCATTACATTGTCTCTATTAAATTTCACTGTTTGCTTCAGCCTGTTTCCACAGGTCCGTTTAGCTTCTGATTATATTATCCAATGGATTAGCTATTTGTTCCTGCTTTCTGTCATTCACAGATTAGGTAAGCAAGCCTGTTCTATATCTTTATCCAAGTCAGTAATTAAGACACTGAACAAGACAGTGCCAAAGGCAGAACCTTGTGGCATCCCATTAGAGACTTCCTTCTAGGTTGTCATAATAACCATTCATTGGATTAGGTCATTCAATCATTTCTCTGAATCCACCTATTATCTAGTCCACAATTTCCATCTTGGGCAAAAAGATATTAAAGGTTGGACTACTGGACCTACTTTGATACAATGTCTGCTTGGGAAATATTTGTTGAAAAAATAAGCAAAGTTATCATCTCATTTTTAATAGCCAATGACTTCTACAGATGTAGAGAATGTTCTTCTTTTGGACAAAGAATTCTAAGTTGAGAACAAGGGAATTAGAGAAAAATCATCTTGTCTTTCTTTTCTAATCTATAAGTAAATAGGAAGAGGAAGATGCAAATTAGCTTCATAACCTAATATTTCAAGTTTTATATACTGCCTGACATAGTGTATATACATTTTTTAAATTTGCATTTATAATAAAAGCTTAAAAACTCAATATTTTTTGTTTAAATTATTAAATATATTTATTGATAAAAGAAAATATCCAGATTAGATCTTTATGCTTTGAACAATGAAACAATGTAAATGTCTGATATATCTGGTAATGGGTGGTAAACACATGGCAAAAGTTATCACTCAACTCTCCCAATGTCTTTAAGAAAAAGCAGTATCCATTTGTTTTGTTAAATGAAATAACCAAATCACAATTCATTTTCTGATGCAGCTGCAAAATTGCTCATATACTCTCTTACATACACACACACACAAGAGGTAGCCAGGAAGACCTAGGCTTAAGTCCTACCTCTTGCACATGCTGGATGTGACCTCTCAGAACCCTAGGCAACTCTCTAAGACTACAGATCACAGAAGGTGTTTGCCTACATTGGTAAAAGAACATTTCCTCATTTTTTTTAGTTCCCTATGCCAGTAAAATCACAAGTTCTATCCCTATTCTGATTATTCTTGGAAAAAAAAGAGAGATGAGATCTGTGATTTCACCAGTATAGGGAACTCCAAAGTAAGAAAACACTCTCTGTCAATGCAGGTGAGCACCTTCTCTACAAACCATAATCTCAGACTATCACCTAAGAGGCAACTTGCCCAAGATCCCATAGCCAGTATGGATCAGTCAGACTTGAGTCCAGGTGTTCCTGCTTCTGGGGCCAGCTCTCCATCTACTACGTAGTAACAATGACAACAACAACGACAACATTTACTGGGTGCTTTAAGGTTTGGAAAGTGTTTCACATATACTATCTCATTCAAATCTAATAATAATCCCATAAGGTGTTATTAATATCTTCACTTTACAGATGATAAAACTGAGTCAGATATACTCCTCAAAATATATTGTTGCTTTAAAATTTACACCAACTTCTAAAAATGAAAACTCTGAATTGTGAAGATGTATTACAGTGTATTCAGTAATGATTACATACTTTTGTAGGGAAAAACTGACTTAATTTAGTATAACAAATCAGATCCATCCAAATTTGACATGTGCCACCTACCAATATTCTAATGTCATTAATTTTATTAGGCAAAACAATCTGTAGTTTTTAGGTTTTATTTTTTAAAATCATTTAAATTTAAAGTTACAGTAACTAAGAAAAATCAAAATCTCATGGCATATGACTTTTCATGATTAGTTTTAAAATATTATCAAACAAAACCGAGAAGCTATTAATTTCTGTGAAAATAGAGGCTTAAATAATTCTCTCCAGAATGCCTGGTTTATATAGATGATTCTTTCTTACAGAATTCAAAACATGTAATTTCTAAATCATTGATTTATTCCTGGAAAAAAAACCTTGATGGTCATTTAGTCCAACCCTTCTTGAGGAAACTGAGGCCCAGAGAAATCAAGTGGCTTGCCCAAAATTAAAGGAAGTGACAGACGAATGATTTATCAAATAACATGAAACATATTACTTCATTTATCCTCACAACATACCTATGATAGAAGTAGGTTTCATACATTGTTATCTGTTTTAAATGGTGAACCTGAGGCATAGAGAGGCCACTCAAGGAAAGCTCAAAATACATTTAGATTCATTGAATAAGTATACTCACTAACATTTTTAAAAGAGAATCTGGCTGACAATAAAACCCAGTACATTTTTTAAGATAACACAAAGGTAGTGAATTTTTATTGCACCATTATATTAAAAATGTCTGAACTTTTAAGGCCCCTAATTTGTATTCTTTAGTTAAAAACCCATAGGAAAACTTCCTACAATTTTATTACATCCTGAAAAGTCCAAAGCTGGTCTTCTCAATTGGGGCATTGAGGGTTGCACTAATACTGAGACCCAAGACCAGTCTGGTATCAGCTGGGTCAATAATTCCATCATCCCACAGCCTGAAAGAGAAGAAATCATACATGACAAATAAGAACAACACCAAAGCTATTATCAATATACAATACTAAAGGGATGATTTTCCTGCCCTTACTCACCAACATCATCACATTGGTCAGCATCTATGTGGCATACTCCCTGTCTACATAAACAGTTTTAATAAAATATCAAAAATTTTTAATCATATGCCTAGGAGAACATTTCCTTTTTTAAGAATTAAATGTTCTATTAACACAAACCAACTAGACTTGCTTAATAACAACTTACATTTAAATTCATTTCAATGCATAAAGTATCATAATACTTTTTTAGTTTGTCCCCCTGTTTGTGTAAGGATTCTCTTATCCATTCATTCTCATTTGCCTTTACTCATATAATTGTAGCTAAGTGTATTCTGTGTTCTTCTGTGATTTTTTAAAGTCCGAATTATTTATAAAGATTCTTCCAGAGTTCTTTGCAAACTATATACTTGGTCACTTTAATTAGTTTACAATATTCCATTATATTAATGTACCACAATTTCTTTAACCTCTCCCTACAGCTCAGTGAAAGTTACAAAAGTAGACCTATGCTTTGACACAATAATTCCTTTGTTAGGAATTTTTTTAAAGCCCTCTGTTCAAAATTCATCATAGTAGCACTACATGTAATTGGGGAAAAAAAGGAAGCAAACTATTCCTGGAGTCTTCTGCAGATGGATAAATAAAGAAATACATGTTAAGTATCTCATCCCAAGCCACCAAAGAAATTAATACCAAGTATGAGGCATAGAAACTACTCACTACAATAGTTCTCAAAATACTCTGTCCAAAGCCTTCATTTTCAAAAAGGCAGCTATCTGCAGGTAACATAAGTGGACGCATTCAAGCTCACATGATCTTGCTGGGGACACACACAAACAAGTCTGGCAAATACATTTAGCCAAATGAGAAGTTGTCTATCATCAGGTACTGGGCTAGTATTGTTTGGAGTAGAGATTCTTAACAGTTCCATGATAGGGTTTAAAAAAAAAAAACATTTTCTATTTAAGTGACAACTGATAGGAATAAGTGAAGTAGGAATAAGTGAAGTTTGAATAGGTCAGGAGACTTTTTTCCCCCAAATTGAAAACCTTCTCATTTTAAGAGCTTATTATTCTCACAAGTTTTAGTGGCCTTAGCTTAGTTACCAATTCCAAAAGATACATGTTTCTAAGCAAAAATAATTTAAAATTAACATTTTTATGGGTTGCCTACCAAAAACTCATACCAATCGAATAGCTGACTATAGTTCAACCAGGCTAAGTCTAAAGGCCAAAGGTCAGGTTATGGAATTGGTACCTAAAAGGAGGGAATTAGATAACAGCAACACAAGAAGATAAAGGGGAAATCTCTGAGGATTTACTGTACCCTATATGTATTTTTGCACACTTGATATTGCTGCTAGACTTTATAATTTTTAAGCACACTCACAAAAAAAAAATTTGTTCTTTAAATCTACTTGCTGTAGAGTAGGCTTTTATCCTCTACCTCTCCCTTTTCCTAACTGATGGGATATGCTTACTTATCACTACTAAGGGGAAGTACACTAAATATAACACAGGAAAAGTAAGAATAAACAAGGAAAAGAAAGAAATAATACATTCTGTTTCATCTCAGACTTCAGTCTAGAATCTCACTTAGAAGGAAGACAATCAAGGAAGGAAGCAAGAAATGCTTCCTTGGGGCAGCCAGGTGGTGCAGTGGATAGAGCTCTGGCCTTGGAGTCAAGAGGACCGAGTTCAAAACCAGCCTCAGATACATGATATTTACTAGCTGTGTGACTCTGGGCAAGTCACTTAACCCCAATTGCCTCACCAAAAAAAGAAATGCTTCCTTTAGTGGCATTCATTGGACTTAAAGTCAGGAAAAGGACATTAAAAAGGGATGAAAAATGAAGCTTAGACAAAACTTCATATTTCATTCAGTTAAATATAATGACTGAAATTCTAGAAAGGAAGTATTTATTTAAAGGAAATTGAAATTTAAAATTTAAATTTAAAGGAAACGTATTTTAAAAGGAAATACATTCAGTATATTAAACAGTTCAATCTGCCAGGGAAGGAAAAAGAAAAAGACATCACGATTAGATTTTTAGACAAAAGCATAAGTACATATAATATATATAGTTATTAACCATTTAACAAATATTTATTAAACACCATGTGAGATGAGGAGGTGTATGTGTGTGTGTGTATACATACATATATATCCCACATAGTATTTAATAAATATTTGTTGAATAAATAATTGAATAGACTGCTTTTCTACTTGTACTGTATGTACTCTTTAGTTGTATGCAAAAAATTATACAATATATTTACATATATTATAATTGCATATATTTCTATATGTGCATGTATATATGCATGTATATACATGTGCACGTATGAATGATATATAGAACCTAAGACAATGCCGTTCATATAGTCCTTCAGTCATTTTTCAGTTGTGTCCAACTCTTTCTGACCCCATTTCGGGTTCTTGGCAAACACACTAGAGTGGTTTGCCATTTCCTTCTCCAGCTCATTCTACAGATGAGGAATTGAGGTAAAAAGGATTAAGTGACTTGCCCAGGGTCATACAGCTAGTAAGTGTCAGAGGCCAGATTGGAACTCAGGAAAAGTCTTCCTGACTCCACACCTGGCACTCTATCCACTGCACCTCCTAGCTGCCCTGCCCTTCATATAACAGACACTCAATAAATGTTTTCAGATAATGATGCACACCAAACACTTGAAAGGAGAAGCTACAAGAGACTGGGAAAGGAGGTGTGATGGAGATTTGTGTTGGTGAACAGATGAATAACCAATGAAAATCAAACGTAGTGCCATAGCAATCTACAGCTATTAATGAAAAGATGGCTCAAAACTGGGGTTCTAATGCTACTAAGTCCTACTGTTAGTGCCTTCACTTTGAGATTACCTCCAATTTATCCTGCGTATACCTTGTGTGTACATAGTTGTTTGCATATTGTCTCTCCCATTAGACTGTGAGCTCCTTGAGGGCAGATACTGTTTTTGCCTTTCTTTGTAACTTCATGTTCCCAGGACAGTGCTCAGTGCTTGATAAATGCTTGCTGACTATTAACTGAAACTGGCTAAGGTGAAGATCTGCCATAGTGGTAACCACTTTTATTGAAGGCCTTAGGACTAGACTCATACTTCAATTCTTATCAAAGTAATCTTTAGATTCTATGCCAGAGCATAATCTTAGTGCTTCAGGTTCTATTCCCTTGATTTTATTTGTATAAAACTAAATAATACAGGCAAATGTCCAGAAAAATACTCACCAGTCCTTGCAGGATTGTTTTGATAAGAAAGGAAGCTTGAGTCTACTCCTATGGCAAAACCTATTTGATCATTTTCATTATTCCTCATACATATTTATAACATGTGAGGTACCAAACAGATCTATCTACACTTTAATTACAAAATAATTTAAACTGTTGGTCCATTATGAAATTCTTAATACTAGAGAGAAAGCTTTTCATCACTTTTGACACTATTTTAAAGGACCTTTTTTTAAAGAAACAATTTGCTTTTCATTACCAACCTAAAAAGATGGTCTAGCACTAAGACGGGGAAATATCACTTTTTAAAGGTTATTAGTGGGTGACAGTTTTCCTCTTATTTAAACAAACTTCCTTCAGTATCCAACCACAGCATCAATTATTAATTCACCTATTACAGTTCTATCGACAGAACATGAATCAAATCCAGGCTTATAAAACATTCATAAGTGGGGGCTCTAAAGTAACAACAGCAAATAGAAGAAAACTTCCTATATAATTTGTTAGAATGTAATTGATTAAACTCCCCCTTTGAAATAAGCAAATTAAAATGGCAGAAAGAGAACAGGGCTGGTTAATAGTGTTCATTAATAAACACTGCTCCAGGTAACAATTTTTAATAAGACACTTGATTAAAGTTTGATTAGAAAAAAGCTAAGAAGAAGACAACTGACATCCCACTTGAATAACCTATTAGAATTGAGGAGAATTCAGTATGCTATGACAACAGATGAGCAAAGAGGTTTCTGAAAGATCAGAACCAACTAATCAAGATCAGGTTCCTGATCAAATCTAAGTTTAAATAGGACAGGAAACTAATATGCTCAGGCCTCAGAAGGCCTGAGGCAGAAAAACTTTTTAATCTTAGTTTCTGCAGGAAAAGAAAGCTTATCAAAGCACTTTTCCCCTCTCACATCCTAATTCACCAGGCCATGAGCACCTACTGATGCCTGACCCAATAACAGATTGACCTTACTGTCTTTTGGGTGTCTATTTCCAGAGAAATCTCCAAGATTTTTTTATTCCCCTCCTCTGGATTTAATCTATTTTCTTTAAAAAAATAAAGATTCATCTGTCTTTAAGAATTACAGTCATGCAATTCCAAAGAACTTATGATGAAAAATGCTATCCACCTCCAAAGAAAGAACTAATGGAGTCTGAATGCAGATTTAAGCACACTTTTTTTTTACTTTATTATTCTTGGTTTTTTGGTCTGTGTTTTGCAGCATGGCTAATATGTAAATGTTTTGCATGACTGCACATGTATAAACTATATCAAATTGCTTGCCTTCTCAAGGAGAGGATGGAGGGACAGAGGGAAATAATATGAAACTCAGTATTTTTTTAAATGAATGTTAAAAAATTTTGTTTACATGTAATTGAGAAAAATAAAATAAAAATTAAATGTAAAAAGAAAAACAATTACAGTCATGCTTAAATTCTTTAGAAGCAATCTTTAGGTTCTGTGCTAAAAAACTGCTTATTTCAAAGACGACTACTCCAAGAGATAGTAGGACAAGAGAAATGCAAATTAGGCAATGTTTCCTCACAGAAATATATCTCAACTGTATCTGTCAATCCACCCACAATCGTTTGAGTAAATTACTGTACTAAGTGGCTATACAGTGTATGTTTTATCTTAAGTCAGGGTCCATATTCCTTCTCTGCTTCCATGACCAGTACAAGGGAGAATAAAGAGGCTTATTTGTATAGGAAGAAAGAGAAATATGTGTATTTCTTAAATTCAAGACAATACTCTTTTCTAAAAGGAATTTCCAACCTATTTGTGATTTACTAACAATAAATCAAGAAAAGAAAAAGCTTTTTCACCCAAATCATCTAATTTCTACATTGTTTATTTTCTTTTTACCCCTTTAAAAAGAACTTTTAAGTCTCCACAAATGCCTGGCTCAAAGAATAATCTAATTTTAAAAGATGCAAAAAGTTATTTTCATTTTCCATCTGCCCAAGGGATAAACACAAGACACTGAGCTCAGGGCATTCCTCATAATATTTGGAATCAGACTTTCCTAGAGCTATTCAGCAAAGAGGAGGCCTAAAATAAAAAGATCCCTGATTTTAGACTGGAAGAGACAAGGATAATTTATTGCCTCACTAAGAGATGTAAGAAACAAATAGAAAACACTGCTGCAATTCCATGAGGTAATTAAATGACAAACAGACATAGACTGCCACCAGTAACCTCCTGAATTTATGTGCACACTTATTAACAAATTTCAATAAAGCACTCAACCAAGCTATTGTGCAAAGTGTGACAAAATAAAAATTAAGTCAATAATGAATGTGTTAAAAAGAATTCAAGATTTTTATTTAATTTAGTATTTTATTTTCCCAATTACATGTGAAAAGAATTTTTAACATTTTTTAAAATTTTGAGTTCCAAATTCTTCCTTCCCTCTCTCCCCTTCCCCCTTCTGAGAAGGCAAGCAATTTCATATGGGTTATACATATGCAGTCAGGCAAAATATAGTTCCTTATTAGTCATGTTATGAAAAAAAAACACAGACCAAAAAAACAACAAAAATAAAGAAAGTTTGAAAAAAGTATGCTTCAATCTGCATTCAGACTCAATCAGCATTTTTCATCCTAAGTCCTTCAGAGTTATATTGGATCATTGTTTTGCTGTGTATAGCTAAATTATTCACAGCTGATCATCATACAATATTATTTCTGTTACTGTGTACAGTGTTCTCCTGGTTCTGCTCACTGCACTCTGCATCAGTTCATGTAAGTCTTTCCAGGTGTCTCTGAGAGCATCCTGCTCATCATTTCTTACAGCACAGTCATATACCACAACTTGTACAGTCATTCCCCAATTGATGGGCATCTCCTCAATTTCCAATTCTTTGCCACCACTAAAAAAGCTGCTATAAGCATTTTTGTACACATAAGTCCTTTTCCTTTTTGCTTTTTGTCTCTTTGGGATACAGACCTAGTAGTGGTACTACTGGGTCAAAAGGTATGCACAGTTTTATAGCCCTTTGGACATAGTTCCAAATTGTTCTCCACACTGGCTGAATTAGTTCACAACTCCACCAACAATGCATAAGTGTCTCAATTTTCCCACATTCTCTTCATTTTCCTTTTCTCTCATATTAGTGAATCTGACAGGTGTGAGGTGGTACCTCAGAATTGTTTTTATTTGCATTTCTCTAATCAATAGTGATTTAGAGCATCTTTTCACATGTTTATAGCTTTGATTACTGCATCTGAAAAGTGCCTGTTCGTATCCTTTGACCATTTATCAACTGGGGAATGACTTGTATTCTTAAAATTTGACTCAGTTCTCTATATATTTGAGAAATGAGGCCTTTATCAGAGAAACTTTTGGTAAACATTTTTTCACAGTTATGATTATTGTGTATTTACCTCCATCCTATTTTCCACATTTATTCTACTTTCTCTCTCCTTTCACTCTGTCCATCTTCAAACGTTTTCCTTCTGACACCACTTCCCCCCAATCCACCCTCCCTTTTATTAGCCCCATCCCATTCATCTCCTATTTTCCTGTAGGATAAAAAAGATTTCTATACCCAAATAAGTGTCTATGTTATTCCCTCTTTCAGAAAACTCCAAGGAGACTAAGGTTCAAGGGCCCCCCCCACCTCCTTCTCCACTGTAAAAGCTCTTTCATGCCTCTTTCATGTGAGATAATTTACCCCATTCTACCTCTCCCTTCCCCTTTCTCCTAATGCATTCCTCTTTCTCATCCCTTAATTTTTTTTAGATATCATCCCATCATATTCAACTCACATTTGTGACATATTCCATATACACCTTCTAACTGTCCTAATAAGAAGTTCTTAAAAGTTACAAGTATCATCTTCCCATCTAGGAATGTAAACAGTTTAACCTTATTGAATCCCTTATGATTTTTCTTTCATTTTACCTTTTTATGCATCTCTTGAGTCTAATTTATATTACAGTCAAATGTTCTAGGCAGCTCTGGTCTTTTCATCAGGAATACTTGAAAGTCCTCTATTTCACTGAATATCTATTTTTTTCCCCGAAGGATTATACCCAGTTTTGCAAGGGAGGCGATTCTTCTTGGTTGTAATCCTAACTCCTTTGCCCTCTGGAATATCATATTCTAAGCCCTCCAATACTGGGAGTTTTCATTTTGGAATCTCTTTCAGGAGATGATTGGTGGATTCTTCCAATTTCTATTTTATCCTCTGGCTCCAGGATATCAGGGCAGTTTTCCTTGATAATTTCTTGAAAGATTATGTCTAGGGGGTAGCTAGGTGGTGCAGTGGATAGGGCACCAGCCCTGGATTCAGGAGGACCTGAGTTCAAGTCCAGCTTCAGACACATAACACTTACTAGATGTGTGACCCTGGGCAAGTCATTACCTACCCCATTACTAGACCAAAAAAAAAAAAAAAAGATGATGTCTAGGCTTTCAGGTAGTACAGTAATTATTAAATTATCTCTTCTTAGTCTATTTTCCACATCTGTTGTTTTTCCAATGAGATAGTTTACATTTTCTTCTATTTTTTCATTCTTTTGATTTTATTTATTGTTTCTTGATGTCTCATGGAGTCATTAGTTTCTACTTGCCCAATTCTAATTTTTAAGGAATTATTTTCTTCAACAAGCTTTTGTGCCTCCTTTTACATCGGGCCAATTCTACTTTTTAAGAAGTTCTTCTCTTCAGTGAATTTTTGAACATCTTTTTCCATTTGGCCAATTCTGCTTTGTAAGGAGTTCTCTTCAGTGGATTTTTGTGCCTCTTTTACCACTGAGTCTATTCTGTTTTTTAAGGTGTTATTTTCTTCAGTATTTTTTATGCTCCTTTACCAAGCTGTTGACTCTTTTTTCATGATTTTCTTGCATCACTCTAATTTTTTTTTCCAATATTTCCTCTACCTCTCTTATTTGATTTTTGAAATCATTTCTGAGTTCTTCTAGGAATTCTTTTTGGGCCTGAGACCAATTCACATTTTTTTTTTTTTTTGAGGCTTTGGATGTAGCAGTTTTGACTTTGTTGTGTTCTAAGTTTGTTTTTTGATATTCCCTGTCACCATAGTAACTTTCTATAGTCAGGGGTTTTCTGGGGTTTGTTTGTTTGGGTTTTTTTATTTTTTATTTTTTGGTCTTATACTCATTTTTCCAGACTATTTCTTGACTTTTAACTTGATGTTAAAATTGGGCTCTGCAAGCCAGAAGAACATGGTACACAGAAACAGCAATACTGTGAGATGATCAACTTTGATAGACTTAACTCTTCTCAGCAATACAATGCTCTAAGACAATTCCAAAAGATTCATGATAGAAAATACTATCCACATCCAGAGAAAGAACTATTGAGTCTGAATGTAGATCGAAGCATACTACTTGACCTTTTGTTGTTGTTTTTTCTTTCTCATGGTTTTTCCGTTTTGTTCTAATTCTTCTTTCGCAACACGACTAATGTGGAAATATGTTAATATGACTATACATATAACCTATATCAGATTGCTTGCAGTCTTGGGAAGAGGAGAAGGGAGGGGAGAAAAGGGAAGGAGGGAAGAGGGGGAAGGAGGGAGGGAGAAAAAAGTTTGGAACTCAAAATCTTATAAAAGTGAATGTTGTAAATTTTCTTTACATGTAATTGGAAAAAAATAAAATACCATTATTAAAAATTTAAAAAAATAAAGTTGGGCTTTGCTCTCAGGATGGAGGGGGCACTGTCCCAAGCTTCAGGGTTTTTTTGCTGCTGTTTTCAGAGCTAGTCCTTGGGGTCTGTAAGATTTCAGTTCTTCCAAGGCGGTATGATCTAAGGAAAGGTGTATTTACCACTCTGTTGGCCTGTGCTCTGGTCTGTAAGAGACCACATGTACCCTTTTCTTACTCTGGAACTGTGACCAGGGTGCCTGCTCCCCTGTAGCTGCAAGCTCCAGTACACTAGTATGCTTCCTCGTGCTGGGACCATGACCCCAGACTGCAATGCAAAAAATCTGTGTATGGGCAATGCAACCAAGTCCTACAACCAGTGCCAACAAAGGGACCTCAATAATCTCCTTCTGACCAGTTGTCCAGCTCCTTTAACATCTGTGAGCTGAGAGCTCCAGAAGCTGCCACTGCTGCCGATTCAGTTTCCCACAAGTCCTGCTGCTATCTTGCCAGGGCATTGCCTGTACTGGTCTGTGCCCCACTCTCACCACAGTGAGACAGAACTTTCCTGCCAACCCTCTACATTCTCTTGGGCTGGAAAATTCTTTCACCCCATCCTTTTGTGGGTTCTGCTGCTCCAGAATTCACTTTGAGGCATTATTTTTAGGTTGTCTGAAGAATATGGGAAAGCTCAGGCAAGTCCCTGCCTTTTCTCTACCACCTTGGCTTCACCCAACCAAGAATTACAAATTTTAAGAGAGAAAAAAAATTCAAATAATTTGCTCCATCCTTTCTTTATACCACAGAGCAAGAATCAAGAACTAGAATCTCAAACTTCCTGATTCTCAGCAGAGCCCAGTAACTAAAGGCTAGTTCCCCCCTTCACTGCTGGCCATGATCCAACTGCTATCTCAGCTATGGCAAAGGAAGGAGATGTGTGCTAAGGAACCCAGAGATATCTGGGAAGGAATAGGAGGCTTTAAAAATTAATGGAGATATTTCCACAGTAATTCAACCCCATTATAAAGAAGATCAAAGATTGAGAGTTGGAGAGGAACTCAGGGGTGACCCCATTTTACTGATAAGTAAACTCAGGCCCAGAGACATTAAGTAACCTGGCCAAGGTCATACAAGTAGTAAGCAGTGGACCTAGGAGTAGAACGCAAGTTCCCTGACTTTAAAAAGTCAGCACTCTTTTCACCGTACTACTCTTGGACTGAAAGAATATAGACGTATTACAGGTAAGGTCTGAAAAAGGAGCTAGGATATTGGAGGAGGGTAGTTGTCCAAAGACAGTTTTTAGATCTCACGGCCAAGTTATGATTTCCAAGACTGCTAAGGTCCATGAAGCTGCCTTCAAAATAGTCATTTACAAGCAAATACCTTGCACTGGAGTAGTAAGGACTTCCTTCTTCTTCAAACCTCCTAAGGATAGGCTCCTTTAAAGCAGCTTCTTCCTCACTGGAGAGCTGAAAGAAAAAGGAACTCAGGTCCCTTCAGTCCATCATACTATGGGGCAGGGGGTCTCTGTTTAAAGACTTTCAAGAACAAAACGGCTACACGCTATAAGTAAAACAAGTTATTGCGCATTAACCCCTCATACCATTTAATTTCTCAATACTCTGATGAACTCACACATCTAATTATAAAAAAATCAACTATGTGAAACTCAACAATATGACAATTTTATCTTATTTGAGGTTTACAGTAATAATAAAAACTTAGATTTATACAACACTAGAAAGTTTTAAAAAATGAATTAAATGTAATCTCACGTGAACCCACAAGCACACAGGTTTACTAAGTTACATAACAAAAATGAAAAAAACTTCTCCTTTTCACTCATTACTTTAATAAAGGATTTCACTATGTTTATCAAAGGAATGAATACATCTTTACACACTACAATTACTACAATAATTAATGATTATATATTATTATTATATATTACATATTACAATAATTGATACATGACTTCCTAAAAATTAGCATTTTTCACAACCTCTTAGCAATTGATTGCAAACAGACATGAAAATGACCTCTTTCTACCCAAGTGCCTGTTTACCTTAACTTTCCACCCAAGAAATTAACACTTGAAGTGCCTACTATATATTAGACAGCTAGCAGGCACAAGGGATGAAAAGCTGAACCTGGAGTCAGAAAATCTGAGTTAAAATCTGGTTTCATATACTTACTAGCTGTGTAACCCCGGGTAAATCACTTAACTTCTATTTGTCTCATTTTCCTCAACTGTAAAATGGGAATAATAAAAGCACCTGCCTCCCAGGGTTGTTGTGAGGATCAAATTAGATAATATTTGTAAAGTATCCATCAAACCTTAAAGCTCTCTTTAAATGCTACCTGTTATTGCTACAAGGAATTGTGCTAGAGGCTGGGGACAGAAAAACAAAATAATCCCTGCCCTCAAGGGGCTTACATTCTATTGGGGGGCACAGCAAACTAATAATAGATAATTTAATATAATTTGAAGACAAAAAACACTAAAGGGGGGAAGGGCCTCAAAAGAAGTTAAGAACTTTCAGAAGTACAAGGAAAGCAGGAGTGCATTCCAGACATGAGAGACAATCTGTGCAAAAGGAAGAGAGTAGGAGATGGGAAGCCAAGGTTGGAGAGCAATGAGGGGGCCAGTCTGACTGAACCAAGGAATGTGCAAAGGAAAATAAGATGGAGTAAGTCTGGAAAGGTAGGCTAGAGACAGACAGTAAAAGGCTTTAAAGCCAAGCATTTGTATTTTATACTAGAAGAAGTGGTATGCTGATAAATGTTTAACAACTCCAAAAATAATTGTGTATACACACACACACACACACACACACACACACGTGCATAAGTTTACTAGAAATTTTAGTGGTGTAAAGGATGCTTACCACACAATTTACAAATAATAGTAAAATATATAATACTCTTTATTGTAAATTCCACATGGCTAATTGATTCTCACGGAATGTTTATGATGACTTTCACCACATTCTTGTATACCACACCCAACTTATGGCTGCACTATCAACCACAATTTGACAAAAGCAGTTACATCATAATTTGCTTTTTCCAGTAAATTTACTGTCATTAAATCTGATATGTGATTCACTGTTAAACTATTTCTCAAGCCCATACAAATTACATTCATTAAAATGAAACCTCTTCAGGACTCCTGAATGCAATAATGCTAATTATTCTTTGAGCTTTTTGTATAACTGCAGATATTGGAATATTGTTTGAATCTACATTAGGCACAAAATCCTGAAAATTGTCTAAACCAATTTTATGTTTTAAATTTCAGTTAAGGAGCAGCTAGGTGGCGCAGTGAATAAAGCCCCCTCCTTGGAGTTAGGAGGACCTAAGTTCAAATCCAGCCTCAGACATTTGACACTTACTAGCTGTGTGACCCTGGGCAAGTCATTTAACCCTGACTGCCTCACCAAAATCACTTAATATAATTTTTTTTCACTGACTATTTATAGTGAAGTTAGTCCTTCATAAGTCAAAGTAGGTGATTCTAAGAAATCAAAATAATTTTAAATGCTTTTATAATTTTTGTCTGATAAAAGACACAAGTTCAATGTGCTGAATTATATTTCTAGTAACATTCTTAGAAGGAGCTTTAAATATATTATTTTTACTAAATGGAATGTCTTTAAATTTATCTGATTTAATCAAATCTTCAAATTGAGATTCATGCTCTCCAGTACGAATCTTTAAATTTCTCAAATTTCTTAAGGTATGTTTGAATAATTTCTGGATGTTAGTTGATTTTAATTGCAACACTGTTGAAAGTAACGAAAATTCTTCAAGAATGTCAATCATTAAAGCAAGGTCTTGCAAAAAATTAATATTAGCTAATCTCTTTTCAAAACCAGAATAATCAGAACAAGAAAAATGCATAAAAATGCAGTATATGCATTCCACACAGCAGTAGCAGTTCATAAACTACATGCCACCCATCTTGGTCCCAGTAGGCTACCCATTTTAATAACTCCAATTTCAAGTTCTTTAGCTAAAGTTTCAAGCTCAGTTTGATTTTTACATTAGATTTTTAACAAACAGAATAAATTTTATTCAGAAAAAATTTAAATGATTAGTTTGTTTTATTTGAAATACTGAAACATCAAGTGATATTTTTAACCAATGATTTAAATAGTACCAAACAATTCTTTTAGGAAAATTTTCTAAGAACTTCATAGCTACTCCAGATTTTCTCTCCCTCACTGTATTAGCATCATCAGGAGAAAACACAATGAAGTTCACTTTCAAATATTCATTATTACAGCCACAATTATTTAAAATAGACAACAATGTATTGAAAATATATTTTGCTGTGGTTGCCATAAATTCTTTGGTAACAACAAATAACATTACCATTGCAGAGCTGGCTGAACTAAGCACTGGCCACATTTAACAGCTGGCTCCCAAATCCCTGAAAAACTAATAGTTGGCTCTCATGAGCTGATACAAGCCAGCTCTCACACACCACCATCTAAATAAAATAGGGAGCCACTGAGGATTAGTGTGCACAAGGGAGTGCCATGATCAGACCTGAGCTTTGGGAGACTGTATGGAAGACATATTAAAGAAGAAAGTACTAGAAGAGAAGATTCTAATTAGACCACCAAAATAGTCCAGGCAAGAGATAATGAAGGTCTAAACTAGAGAAGTAGACCATATAAATAGAAAGGAGATAGACTGTAGAAATGTCATAGAGGTTCAGCTGAGTTGTTTTCAGCACCTTCCAACTCTTCATGACCCCATTTGGGGTTTTCTTGACATAAGATACTGAAGTGGTTTGCTATTTCCTTCTCCAGCTCTTTTTATAGGTGAAAAAACTAAGACCAACAAGGATCACACAGCAAGTAAGTGTCTGAGGTCACATTTGAACTCAGGAAAATGAGTCTTCCTGACTCTAGGCCCAACACCCTATACACCAATATATATGGCACCACCTAGTTGCCCTTGTCAGAGATATAGCTATCATAAAATAAGTTCCCATAAGGAGCTGTCAAATATTTATTTGAAGAGCAAAAAAAAAAAAAAAAACATTCAATTTGACCATATTGAATTAGAATACAATTCACCTATAATAAAGACAAACTCCTCCTACTTGTCATGTCCTTGAAAATGTTTTAAATAGGAACATAAATCTAGAACTGAAAGTGACCACTGAGGTCATCTAGTCTAATGCTTTCCTCTTACAGATGAGGAAACTGAGGCCCAAGATCACACAGGTAATAAATTCATTAGTGATGATGAAGCATACTACCTACCTCTTGACAGAGGAGGAATGCAATCAAGGTGCAGAATGAAAAACATTTTCAGATATAGCAAATGTGTGGACTTGTTTTGTTTGACTCTGCATCTTTGTTACAAAGATCAATTATTCCTTTTTTTTTTTAATATGGGTGGAATTAGGAGGAGAAAGATGAACTAATGATAGTGTTGCTCCCCTCCCCCCAAAAAAAAGAGGAAGAAAAGGTCATTGAACCATTTTTTTAAATGTACAAATGTATATTTTAAATGTGCAAATGTACATTTTTAAATGTACAAGAGTTCAAAGGTCAAAGATAAATGAGATCATTTGTTGTTGAATTTACTTTTCAAATATAAATTTTTTCAATTTAAAATTTTTTCAATTTTACTTTTTTAGCTTTTTAAAAAGCTATCTGTAAACTTTCTATTCTACTTTGTATATGGAAATGTTCTTTTTTGGTATTTGTAACATTCAGAATAAAAAATATTTTTAAAAAAGAGAATTTTTCTGTTCTTCTGTTTGTTTTGTATTGCTTTTAGACATAAAGGCCCTTTGGTAGTAAAATTTTTGAGAACGGATAAAAATTTGCCACAGACTAGAAGTTAGAAAAAATAGCCTCTAGCAAGTGGACTCTTGGATCATTCTTCAAAAAAATCTCTTCTTTAATATTACTGAACAATGAATTCACTAAATGAATCTGAGCACAGAGCATACAGCATCGGCCCTGAAGTCAGGAGGACCTGAGTTCAAATCCGGCCTCTGACCAAACACTTGACATTTACTAGCTGTGTGACCCTGGGAAAGTCACTTGCCTAAAAAAAAAAAATCTGAAACCACAGAATCTTGGATTTAAGCCTTCTTAAGGCTTTCTGCTACTTGGATAAAAAGATCATAAAAATGACTGATGAATGTGTTCACGGTGGAGAGGAAAAAGGGAAGGGGGAAGGAGTATAGGTATAGGTTAGGAGGAGGAGGAGAAGAGATACACGAGAAGCTAAATCAATTCTGGCAGTCACTCATATCGAGGAAAAACTTTATGACTGAGAAGTTCCAGAAACATGCATCAGTCAATCATGTTACATCTTATTACTAAAACTCAATACTTTAAGTGTCACAAGTAATAAAATTTACAAAAAACTCTGTAGAATCTAATAGAAATATAAAAATAAGAAGCAATTTTTAAACCTTTACTTTTTATTTGGTATGTCAGTAAGCTTCCATCGCCGTTTCCAACCACCCTTACATCTACTTTCAAAGCTTAATAAAATCTTCATTTTCATTATTAACCGAAGAACCCTCCTACTCTTCACATCCTTGAAAATATTTTAAAGCAAAATGGAACAATACCCATTAAATTCTTTTAAATCTCATTAAGTGCAAATTACTAAGATTAAACTCTATTGTGCTTCATGCCCTAATTTTCTGAAGTTTGCTTAGAAATTCTAAAAATTTGGCAACTAAACATTTCCACTGGATGTGGACCTAGAGCGAGTGAAAAATAAAAGGCATATTTACCTCCTTCCCTTCTCTTGCTTTTTGGTCTCTCGCTACTATGGCTAAAACATGTGCAGCTTGTTCCCCTCCCATCACAGAGATGCGAGCATTTGGCCACATGTAGAGAAACCTTGGACTTAAAGGAAAAAAGTAATTAAATGCAAACCATATAGAACAAAAAGACCCCTTTCTACCTAAAAATGGTAGGTTAATTTATTCTTTTTCATCAAATAGAATGACAGTCTTGTTGACTTTTTTTGTTCCATACCAACCCCATAAATTATACTTGTACATGGAACCAATTTTAGAAATCTTAAAATGCTTCCTCTTTTATTTACTTCCCAACAATCTAATAAATACTTCTACTTTCAAGTAAAAGGCAAGACATATTACATTCTGATTAACGAATCAAACTATAACAATTCAAATTTCATTACTATCAGAACAAAGGTCTGAAAATAGCAAAAACTGCTCTTAGTACAGAGATAAAAGAAACATTCTTTAAGAAGCATGAAAATAGCAATTAATTAAAAATGAAGCCTACAATACTTGCCTCAGGAAACTGAGGCATATAATATTCAGTTTCACCCCTATCTCACGATAATACAGACAGCAGGCTTGGCTGATCGAGGTCATGTCAGGACCAGTCCATGTTAAAAACCACTGTGAATAAAAGGGCACACTACAGACAAATGAGAAGAAGCAGTCTGTTTCTCTATCTGCCCACTTACGAATATGCTCTGCCACACATTCCAAAATTTCCAGCTCCATAAGATCCCCCAATGATGACAGTAATTTTAGGTACATTGGCACAGGCTACAGCAGTCACCATCTTGGCTCCATCTTTTGCTATTCCTCCAACTTCATATTCTTTACCAACCATAAAACCTTAAGTAAAAGAACAGAAACAAAACCTGGGGATGATGGAATTAATGAACAACACAAATCAGTAAGCATTAATTAAGTACACTGTAATGTGACAGGCACTGAGCCAGAAACTGTGGATACCTGGAGGGAAGGTGGGGGTAGGGGTGGGGGAGGAGTAGTAAGGGGGAGGTGGGGGAAGGGAAGTGACAGGAGATAAACTATGTGCCCAGATAAGTAAAGGGTGCATTCCATGAATGAGAGACAGCCTGTGCAAAAGCACAGAGAGGAGAGATGGATATGAGTATAGGAAGTAGGCCATTTTGGTTGGCCTATATATTACACAAAGGGCAGTAATATCCATCAAATTTAGAGAGGTAGGCTGCAGGCAAATTGTGGAGGGTTTTAAAGACTAGACTCAACAAATTTTTATTTTATCTCGGAGGAGAAAGTGAAGATGTTTGAGCCTGGTGGCGGCACAGTCCAACTTGTACCCAAGGCAAATTACTTTGGCAGCATGGATACAGCAATGACTTCTTGTTTCTGAGCTCTAAAGGAATCCAGAGCCACCACAGCAAAGGTAAGGAGAACAAGTAAGAAGAACCAAAAGACCATTCGCTTCACAGGTACCTTCCCCTGTATCTGACCAACTGGAGATTCCATCTGGGTGACCGTTTGCTCTAAAAATGTAGATACCCTTCAGGACAATATATCTGACTCATCATTCGTAACACCTAAATCCAGTCTAATCTCTTTAACTGAGCTGGAGAGGCTAGCTTGGAAAGTCTCCTCCATTACCTAATTCTCCCAGAGAGGAAAAAAAGAGATGGAAAAGGAGGCCAAAAAAGGTTCATCTTCCTCCCCCATAGTTCACAAATCCTCAGGGCCATCAAGGCCAACCCTGAACCAAAACAAGAGCTCCTTCTGGAGTATCTCAATGATCATCCATGTTTTCTTGACAGCTTTTCTCTCCAGTAAGAGGGAATTTATTACTCTGTTCATTATTTAGGATACTATAGGATTCCCATATATAAGCAGAATCTATACCACCTGATTCTGATAGGCTTTTTGATGGCAATGAAGCAGTTCAGGTTGCTCCTTTCTTACCCTCAATATTCTGAATGTAAAAATCTAATCATTACATCTAAATCTATACAAAAATCTTCTTAGTTCTACATTAGTCTGAATTTCCCCTAGAATTTGTCCATATGAGAGAAGAGGGAAAAAATTAAGAATCAATCCCAATATCCCTGTAGAGTTGAGGTTACTAATTACCTAAATAGGGTTTCCTGCAGCCAAACTGTACAAATACAAATCCATCAAAAATATAAATACATCAACACCTTAATTTACTGGCACTCAAGCAATCAACACCCTTGTATGAGAGAAGATCTAGATGACAGGAGATTTAGGTTGAAAGAATAGAGATTAAGGACTGAGTGTCAACCTTGGGGGCTAATGCTTGTCCCTGGGGATCCACACATAGCCTATGTTTTTCAACATTTTTAGTACTGACTTGGCTTAAGTCAGAGATGAAGACATTTATCAAATCTGCAGATAACACAAAGTTGTGAGGGACTGCTAATATGTTGTACAAAAGAGTAGGGATCCAAAAAGATTTAGAAAGTTTACAAATATAAGATTAATCTGATTAAATTTAATAGAGACAAATGTAAAGTCTTAAATTGGGTTAAAGAAAATCAACTCCAGAAGTAAAAAAGAGCCAAGAGTTCTAGTGGACTATAAGCTCAATGATGTAATATGTCAACCATAAAAGCAAATGCTTCTTTGGACTTGCCTAACAGAGGCACCATGCCTGGAACAAGGGAAGAAAGAGCCTTGCTGAATGTTGCCTTGAACAGAAGATACTTGGAGCACTGTTCTTTGTGTTGGGCACCATACTTGAAGAAGAGCATTGAATGCAGAGTTTCAAAAAAGAGAGTAATCATAACATCAAGAGGCCAGATAGCCAAGTATACAAGAATCATTTAACGAGACTATGAATGTCTGGCCTCATTTATTAAAGATTTATCAAAAGAACTAAATTTTCTAGTTTCGAACACCAAATGGGATACTATTATGTTATTTCATGCCAACAAAACATTATTGAACTTAATATTCAAAAATTATGTCCTCTTGGAAGAGTGAAATAGATTTCTCTCTAAGTTCTTTTGTAATAAATTTAAAGCAGTTCATTCATTAAAGCAGCATATAGAGTGATATTCAAACAACCTGGGAAAGTAACTTCCTTTAAAAAAAATTGTCAGGACAATCATGTTTTCGTCTTGATGACGACAATACAATATAGTCGTCTGAGTGAAAATACTATGCCAAGTCAGTCTGGGACTTCTAGTATTCACTAGCAGAGTTTAAAAATACAGGCTGTACTTTCAAATATGCCCTCTTAAAACTTTGATGACATAAAAATGAATGTTTTATAGAGACATACAAAGTTAACATTTTCAGTGAGTGACTAAAAGTCAAACTGAAAACAGTATGTCACTTTTTATTCCTATGTAAAACTCAAGGAAATATATGGTGACATCAGAGACACCCTCATTCTTTTATTATTAGCATTTAAGAAATATCTAGACCACCCAGGTATTATTCACTGCAACACAATAGATATGTACCTAGATAATAGGCCAGGAAAGAACAATGATTTTCTTCACAGTATTTAAACAGTTCCCACTGGACAAAAAGGTTGTATTCTAAAAGCTCATAAGTCACCTATTCAATACATGGAATCCCTTTTCCAATGAAAATAAGGTTATATAGTTTCTAGGTAAAAAGCCTCTTTAAAAAATAAAGTTTCCCAAAGAGATCAAAAAAAGAAAAAGGATTCTTATGTACAAAAATATTTATAAGCAGTTCTTTCTGTGGTGGCAAAGAATTGGAAACTTGACGGGGAAAATTGGGGAACGGCTGAACAAGTTGAGGGATATGATTGTAATAGAATATTATTGTGTTTTAAGACATGACAAAGGGGATGGTTTCAGAAAAATCTGGGAAGAATTATATGAACTGATACAAAAAGAAGTTAATAGAACCAAGAGAACACTGTACCCAGGAAAGCAATACTGTAATGATAATCAATTGTGAATGCATTAGCTACTCTGATTGACACAATGATTCAAGACAATGCCAAAGGACTCATGATGAAAAATGCTATCCAACTCCAGAAAGAAAGCTAATGAATTCTAAGTGCAAATTAAAGCATATTTTCCTATTATCCTTATTTTTCTTGCTTTTTGGGCAACATGGGTAATATAGAAATGTATTTTGCATGATTTCACACATATAATGGGTATCATATTGCTTGCCTTCTCAATGGGTAAGGAAGGGGATAAAGAGAGGGAGACAATTTGGAACTCAAAATTTTAAAATGAATAATTAAAATATTAAATTAAATGAAGATAAAAATTTTTTAAATAATAAATGTAGCTGAACCACAGCATATGTGCAATGAAAAATTATAATCTTACAATAATGTTTTTGTGTAACAACAAAAACAGTAAATATAAAACCAAATTAAATAATGAAATTTACCTGGAATACTGATACTTGAGAAAAATCAGGTTTAATTAGAAGATGGCAAAAGAGATTAACCCCTGAAAGCCCAGAAAATATCGCCCCAGGAAAAACCCTGGAACAGCTGAACCAGAAGAAAGATGGAGTGCAACAGTCCAGTAGCCCAGGTAGCTTGAGGGATTAATGGGAAAGGCCCTTCTTGCCCTGGGGGAAGTGAAGCAGTACAGCACAGGAGGCATCCTGGCAAGCTAGTGGAAAGCCCCACCTCAGCATACCAGGAGGAGATCCTGAAACCCAGGTGGTGGAACAGGCAAACACCAACACCTGGACCCCTGAGTCTCAGTGAGGGTGGAGGAACCGGTGGAAACCAGTCTGAAAAACCATCAGGTGCCTCAGCATTCTACAGCAACCAGCTCTCCCAGTGCCTCAGCAAAACTAAGGGAAGCAGCACTCCAAGGAGCTCCAGGTGGACGAACATCCTGCAACATCGATCTGAAAAGAACTGAAGAAATCAAAAGGCAGGAAAGGCCCAGGTGATCAGAAAATCTCCAGGAGCCATATTACCCAATCCTACTCCTAGAGTTCCAGTGTTGCTGACTCCAGCCCAACACCAGGTAAGCTGCCAGAATCCTAGAGCCTCCAACTGCCAGCACTGGAGGCCCCAGCACACAAAGCCAGTGACCAGACCCTAAGCTCCCAACACAAGAAGCTTGAGTCAGTGCCCTCTGCTCCCCAGCAGGAGAGCTCAATCTCTTTGAAGGCCAGGAAATAAGCAAACACCATGAGTAAAAAGAAATGTATGATAAATTCTTATTATGGGAAGAGAGAAGATCAAGGCAGAAATTCTCAAGAGGACAACATCAACAAACCCACACCTGGAACCTCAAAAGGGAGTATGAACTGGTCTGAAGCCCAAAAAGCCTTCTTAGAAGAGCTCAAGAAGGATTTTAAAAGTCAAATAAGAGAACTAGAAGAAAAAATAGGAAAAGAAATGAGAGGTATGAAAGAGAGAGTCAATAGCTTGGAAAAGGAAGGACAAAAATTAACTGCAGAAAACAAGTCCCTAAAAAATACAATTGACCAACTGGAAAAAAGTACACTGAAGAAAACAAGTCCCTAAAAGATACAATTGGCCAACTGGAAAAAAAGTACACCAAAGAAAACAAGTCCCTAAAAAATATAATTGGTCAAATGGGGAAGGAGGTACAAAATCTAATAGAAGGAAACAATTTGTTAAAATTTAGAATTGGGCAAATGGAAGCTAATGACTCTATGAGAGAGCAAGAATCAGTCAAACAAAAACAAAAGAATGCAAAAATAGATGAAAATGTAAAATACCTCATTGGTAAAACAACTGACCTGGAAAATCAATCCAGGAGAGACAATTTAAAAATTATTGGTCTACCTCAAAATCATGATGAAAAAAAGAACCTGGACAGTATTTTTCAGGAAATCATAAAGGAAAACTGCCCTGAGGTCCTAGAACCAGAGTGTAAAATAGCCATAGAAAGAATCCATTGATCACCTTCTGAAAGAGATCCCAAATTGAAAACCTCAAGGAATATAGTAGCCAAATTCCACAATTACCAGGTCAAAGAGAAAGTACTGCAAGCAGCCAGAAAGAAACAATTCAAATATCATGGAACAATAGTCAGGATTACACAGGATTGCAGCTTCTACATCAAAAGACCATAGGGCGTGGAATATGATATTCCACAAGGCAAAGGAATTTTGATTACAACCAAGGATCAACTACCCAGCAAAAATGAGCATGATCTTTTAGGGGAGGAGATAGACATTCAATGAAATAGGGGACTTCCTAAACCTTCCTGATGAAAAGACCAGAAATCAACAGAAAAGTTGATCTTCAAATACAAGACTCAAGAGAGGCATAAAAATGTAAACAGGAAAGAAAAACAACATGTTTAATAAGGGCAAACTGTTTATATCCCTACAAGGGAAGATGACATTTGTAACCCTTGAGAACTGTATTGTTATTACACCATGTTAAAGGGGTATAAATAAAGGGGGTGGGTATAACTTGACTTTGATGTAATGATAAAAAAAATCTAATCAAGTGGGTTAAATGGATCCAAGTTAAGTGGATTAATCTGATCTAACTTAGAAAATGTACTGAGAGAAAAGAAAAGGAGGAGGCTGACAAGGGTAAATTACATTACAGGAAAAGGCACAAAAACCTATTACAGAGGGAAAGAAGGGAGGGAGATGAGCATTGTTTGAACCTTAGTCTCATCAGATTTGGCTCAAGAAGGAAATAACATAATCAGTTAGGTATTAATATTGATAGACTTCACCCTTCTCAGCAATACAAGGATCTAAGACATCTCCAAGGGCCTCATGATGGAAAGTGCTATTCACATCCAAAGAAAGAACTATGGAGTTTGAATGCAGATCCGAAGCATACTCTTTACTATTTTTTTTTCTGTTGTGTTTTGTTTCATCTTTCTGGTGGTTCCTCCTATTGGTTCTAATTCTTACAACATCACCAATGTAAAAATTTGTTTAATAGGAATGTATATGTATAGCCTATGTCAGATTGTGTGCCATCCTGAGGAGGGAGGTGGGGAGGGAAGGGGAGAAAAATTTAGAACTCGAAAGCTTATGGAAGTGATTGTTGATAAATCAAAATAAATTAATTTTAAAAAAGAAGAACAGAAAAAAAAGAACAAAAGAGATGGAGACTTTCATAGACATTCTTAAGGGAACTTCTAGGCACTTTTAAGAACTACCAAAAGGTTGATATTGGTAGTTCTTTAATTATGACTCATGAAATTAAAAACTGACAGCATTCCTTTTCCTTGACACATATCTATTCTTCCTCCCCCACAGCACTACTTAAGCTTATTAATCATGATTAGGTTAACTTTATAGCTCACAAATGGAATAAAGTTTCTAAGTTACTCCCAGAGAAAGAAGGAAGGAAACAAACATTTATTAAGTGCCAGTATGTGCCAGGTACTAGGCTAATCACTTTACAAGTATTATCTCATTTGAGCCTCACAAGAACTCTGGGAGTCACAGTGCCTCCCCCACACCAAGCACCAACAGGGATTGCCAGATCAAGGAAGCTGTTTTGCTATTTAGAAAATGCAGGAGTAAGAAAAGCAGCCTCAGTGGGAATGGAGAGATGGGGGCACCAGCACTGGCTGTTCATGCATGTTGTGTACATGAAGCCTGTTCTCATCTCCTCAGTTGTTTGTGCCCTCCTTCCTGCCCCCTACTCCACAAATTCACATAGATACACTATAAGTGCATACATACACAATTTATATATCTATGTGTGTATATATATATGTATATATATATAAAATACATATTTATATATTAAAAGGATATATACAAAAAGTATGTTTATATATACATTTATATTATATACATTATATATATACATACACATCTATATTTTTTGTATATATTTATTTATGTAAATGTCTCCTCCAATAAGAATGTAGCTCCTTGAGGGCAGGGACTGCTTTATTTTTGTCTTTGTATCTGAGGACATAGCACAAGTTCTGGCACACAGCAGAAGCTTACTAAATGCTTGCTGAATGATTTGCAATTCAAGCATTCACAATGGACAGGAGAGACCACATAGGTTGATTCCTTAAAGTAGTTGAGATTCAGGTAGAAAGTGTTTTTCCTTGAATAAAGACTATAACAAATCATCAAAACCAATCAAGATATTTTCTCACCAGTAATATTCTGAAGAAACACAAGAGGAATCTTTCTTTGGCAGCATAACTGAATAAAGTGAGTTCCCTGTAAGAAGAGGGAAAAAAAATTTTTAGAATATAATTATAATATATTTAATTGTGATTATAATTAATTACAATTAAATCATGATTGCAAATACATTACTATGCTTCCTCCAAAACAAAACAGGACAACCTAGGAAAAAAGACAAAAAATAATTCCACCTTGCTTATCAAATTTAACAGCATATCAATAACAATACGGCTATTAATCCACTAGCAGTAAGATATATGCTTTGTGCTCTTTTTCTGATGTTGCTAATGAAACTGACCTCAGTCATCTATGCTCTCTAACAGCCACCTTTACAACATATGATATACATTTGCCAGACATCTGGACTACTGGAGATAAAGTCCATGGCTACAGAACAGAGATTTTTTTTTTTTATCTTTTTGTTGAGAGCTAGATGAGTGTTTTTGTGTAAAAATAACTAGCCCATACCGCATCTGGCCACAAGCTAAGAACGTTTTTTACATTTTTAAATGCAATAAAACTTTAGTTAAAAATGTAAAAACCATTCTTAGCTATGGGCTATACAAAAACAGGTGACAGAAGTTTCCCAACCCCTGTAACTAACTAATCAAGTTACTGACCGGGACAAAACCAATTATCACCAGCTTTTTCACCTATACAACACTTTCCTGGTCTACAGAACATTTCTACATAAAGTGCCTACCATCACAAGTAACCACATATCTCACTGAATGATATATAAAGTCCTTCCTAGTAAACTTCTATGAATCACGATACCCAAAGCCTGATAACTTTAATGGCGTGCCTCCATATTTTAAAGTGATATGGAAAAATTAGCAACATGTCCAAAATCATACCTGCTCTCCCCCCTCCAAATCTATTTCTCCTTCTGACTTCAATATTTCTGTGAATGGTGCCAATATTCTCCTAGTTAACAGATCTGAAACCTCAGTCATCTCTGATTCCTCCCTCTCCCTCACTTCCCATATCCAATCAGCTGCCAAGTCACGTTGATTCTACTTCAGCAACATCTCTACTCACACTGTCGCCAACCTATTTGGGGATCTCATTACCTCAGGTCTGTGCTATTTGCAATGGCCCCCTAACTGGTTCTCCTGCCTCCAATCTTTCTTCCCACTAACCCATTCTACATATCAATGCTAGATTAATCTTTCTTCCTTGTGTTTTATTGATAAGTTTTTTTAAAAACATCAGTTCACTTCCTAATGATTTCTCCCCTACCCCTACTACACACTAGTTGTATCTGAAAATCCATGCCTCATTTCATACCCATGGTTCACCACATTGCTACTGAGAGGTGGGAGGTATCCTTTACCATCAGTCCTTGGAAATCATGGTGGCTCATGGCATCAGAGTCCTGAATGATCTTCTTAGTATACATCATATAACTCCTCTGCTCAAAAGCTTCTAATAGTTTTAAGCTACGTACGAAATAAAATCCAAAAGCTTTAGCCTAGCATTCAAAGCCTCACATTTTACCTTTCCAGCCTCATCTCATGTTATTCTCTTTGATGCCCTATCCATTCCAGCCAACCTGGACTACTCAATGATCTATAAACACATCTCAAACCTCCCAAACACCATGAAATGTTTTCTTTCACCAATTTTACCAGTTGAAATCCAACATATCATTCAAGGCCTAACTCAAATGCCAGCTCTTCCATAGTATTTTCCCTGATTCAAGTAACCAAAAGTGATTTCTCCCTTCTAAACTCATACACTTTGTTTATACCTCTCTTATGTACTTAACAAACATATTATACCTTAGATTATAAGAAGACTTAGGAATCAGAAAACCTAGGTTTGAGTCCTGTCTCTGACATTAGCTGCAGCTGTTGAACATGTCTCTTAATTTGGGGACCTTAGTTTCCTCATCTGTAAAACGGACATGATACTAGTTCTATCACTGAACTTACAGGATTGTTGTTGTGAGAAAAATGCCTTATAGAAATGTGACCTATAATTATTATAGTTACCCATGTACCTCTCCTATCATTCTCTGATTCTAAGCTTTTGAAAGCAAGAACTGTTTTATTTGTCTTCCTAACCCCCACAGGAGCAAAGGGTAACTCTATGACATTGAAGGTATTAGAGAGGACACAAGCAGTACTGCCTAACATAAAAGATGGCACCTTGGAAACTGTCGTCTCAGCAAACCCTAATTCCTTTCCAAATTCATCCCCCAAAGCCTTCTCCAATCTGTTTACTTTCCCGATTACCTTGCTTTGTTCTGTGGAAGATTACTTACTGTTATGTCATTCTGGTACTTGTTACTTAGTAACCAGCTACTGGAGGGTAGGACTCCTCAAGCTTTACTACAACCAGAGGTTACCGATCAGAATTATTTATATCAGTTAACCCACATCCTCACTTTGTATTGCTTGCTCATTCATTTGTGGATGAGAAAAAATAATATAAAAAATTGGGGATATGTGGATCCTTTTTGCATGTATTCAGGTGAGAAAGAGACAGTGAAGTCAGAAGTCAGATCCAAGGTTAGAAGAGATAGAGATGATTCACATACTAGGTTGGTTTTCTTTTAAAAATCATCCTATATCTAGCGCTGGGAGAGACTTCAGAAGTCACCAAATCTAACTCACTCATTTTACAGAGAAGAAAACGGATTGAGGCCCAAAGAGGTTTAGCAACTTGCTCAACTTCACATAGAGATAGGTGTCAGACGCAAAATATGAATCCAGGTCCTGACTTCAAACCTAGTACTCTTTTCACTATACGACATCATTTTCCATTTTTTAAAAATCACAGCTTCAATACCATCCCCATTGTTTCCCCACTTCCCCAAAATTATAAAACTGGATTCTAGTCCAGAAATTCACAGAAGGTCAGAAAAATAATTAAGCATAGAAATCTGTATCAGCAACAAGGTTTTGGATATGAGCTGATTTGCACTTAGCACCAGAGAGTGAGACTGTGATGCAAGACAAGTTGTCCATATGCTAGCTGAAAATGCATATGGAGCAAGTAGGTGGTGCAGAAGATAGAGTGCTGGGCCTGGAGTCAGGATGGCCTGAGTTCAAATGCAGCCTCAGACACTTACTAGCTGTGTGATCCCGGGGAAGTCACTTAACCCTGTTTGCCTCAGTTTCCTCATTTGTAAAATGAGCTGGAGAAAGAAATGGCAAACCACTCCAGTATGTGATGAAGAGTTGGACACAGCTGAACAACAACAATGATAGATTGTATTTATAAACTATATCAAATTGCTTGCCTTCTCAGGGAGAGGGAAGAGGAGGGAGGAGAGAACTTAGAACTCAAAATTTTAAAAAGAATGTTAAAAATTATTTTTACATGAAATTGGAAAAAAATATTCAAAGAAAACGCATCCATCTTCAATAGCACTTATGCTCTCAAGTCTTCTGTGAGGACTTCCCAAGAACTAGTGGGTGTACTGATTTATTTTCTTTCAGACAGCGTTGCAGGCAGGTTTGACTACTTCATTTGGTGTCATATTTAGTGTCAACCATGTTAAAAAGTGATCCTAAAATATATACACACAACCAAATAATCCTGCTTGCCAATGCACCTGCTGAGTTCTTTCATGGGTATAACAGATACCAAACCAGATGAGAAAATGAATGTTTTAAAGTCTTTTCTTTCAATCTGTTTTACTTCCACATTTGACTTTCAAAATAAGTGATAAAGACAAACAGAATAGTTTTGAAAGTTATCTGTGAAATTTATTAAATACTTTAAAAAAGCAAACTGTACATAAAGTATTTTCAGTTTTACATATAATCTTTTTTCCTATGTGTATAAAGAGAAGCTCATTTTATTTAGTGTTTGTTAGGTTTAGCACAAAAAAAACAACTAAAAAAAGAAACCAAAGTTAGCAATACTAAATTAAAATTGAAAGAAAATCTTGATAATCTTTTACATATTACTTACCTTCTTTGCAGATTCTGAGAAAAGAACACCATTGTTTCCAATAATTCCCACTGGGTAGCCAAATATTCTAGCAAACCCTTAAAAAAACATTAAGTGATATTTATTTCTGATAACAAACAAACACATCTGCTCAACGATACAGATAATGAGAAAGAGAGAAGTAGCATGAAACAGTTGCTGTGGTTCAGTCAGTCAGTTGTGTCCAACTCTTTGTGACCCCCTGGAGCATGGGATTTTCTTGGCAAGGTTACTGGAGTGGTTTGTCATTTCCTTCTTTGGTGGATTAAAGCAGAGGTTAAGTGACTTGCCCAGGGTCACACAGGTCATAAGTGTCCAAGGCATAGCAGATAGAGACCAAGCCTCCAACCCAGTAAGACCAGGTTTAAGTTTCATCTCTGCCACATACTTGCCATTAACCCTGGGCTTATTACTTAACCTCTCGGTGCAATTGTCTCAGGTAATTCTCTAAAACTAGATATTGTAGAGAAGGTGAAAATCTTTGGCCCTTACAATTTCCTCACCAGAAATTCCCTGTACCAATGAAACCACGGGTCTAATGCTCAGCAAAAGTCAATGTCACATCTTTATTACCCAGATTTTAAAATTTTTTCTCTGTTTTAGCTTTGTTTTTCAATAGTCACATTACCTAGGGGGAAAAAATCCATTTGTTTTACTTATGTGTGACAATTCTTAAATAGCTGATTTAGATAAACCCAAGTTGGTTTGGTACTAAAATAAGCCTGGCTCTTTAAAAGCCAAACTACAGTCACCCTCTTCATTTAAGTACCTGCTTAAAAGCAGCTTAATCAATTATATCGGTTTTTTTTTCCTATCCAAATGACCTGCTTAAAGATATTATTTTGAAAAAGCTGGTGGAAAGTCAAGCTGGGTAAGAAGCAAATTTACCCTAAGAAAAGGAACTTAGCTGAGAAAAGATTCACTGCAGCGAAAATCTTGCTGAAAGGTTGCCACAAAGAATTGCTACAGGCAAAAACAAAGTAAAGCTGAACTAAAAAACAAAACACACACACACACACACACCCCTCTCTCTCCCCCAAAGCAAGATGCCTTACATTGTTCCAGGAAAAAAAAAAGGCTAACTATTTTGAAAACCTAAAGAGGCAAATGACCCAAAGGCCCTGCAAGTACTACAGCTTTCAGAGCCATGAATACAAAAAATTCAATATTAATCTAGAACTTCTACTGTATAAAACCCAGATGGGAAGAGACCATAACACTGAGTATCAAATTAAACTGATTATGAAATAAATAGGCAAAACAGGACACCTCATACTTAGACTTTTTGTGTTTGTTTTGTTTTGTTTTGGGAGGGGTGGTTGCTAATGATTTAACATTATTAGAAGTGAGTTGTTTGTTTTTAATAGATATTTACTTCACTTCGGTAAAAAATAAAAGACCAGTATGGTAGTTACTTACACTTACCTAGGTAGCACAGTAAATAGAATGCTGGATCTGGAGTCAGAAAAACCTGAGTTCAAATCTGGCCTCAGACACTTATTAGCTATGAGACCCTGGGCAAGTCACTTAACCTCTACTTGCATTAGTTTCCTCTTCTGTAAAATATCTAGCTCACAGGGCTATTGTGGGGATAAAATGAGATAATATTTATAAAGCACCTTGCAAACCTTAAAGTATAAATGATAGCTATCCTCGATGTTTTATTCCCAACCTTAGTTTAAGCCATAACTAACACTCTGCTTGCTATCTAGTCTACTCTAACCAACAAGATAAATTCACCAAAGAAAGCAAGGAAACAGGGAAAAAGAATAAATGGTCCAAAGAGTATTGTAGAAATCTCTTTTGAACTTGTTCCAACCCACAAAAATTGAGAAAAACATGTCCAATTGCTTATGACCTACAATAAAGAAGAAAGAGCTCTGAATGTTATTTTGGCTGCTTAGCAATCAGGGCATATACTGTTCAAAAATTAGTTTGAGTCAATGCACTGGTAAAACTTATCTGTTCAAATATTAATAGAGATTAGTCATTTAAGTACAAAAGTTCAAATCCCATTTTCAGAGTGAATTCCCTTCTCTACCTTAAAGTTGGTAAGAATTAAGATTTAACCTGAAATATAAGTGTCATTATTTCTTCATCTAGATTTGTGCTCGATATTAACCTAGTTTCTAAAGAGAAATGCAATTTTCTCATTAGCCATTTCAGGTTCAAGCTTTATACATTATATTTGAGGTTCTGTTTTTTGTCATTTTGAATCTAGCATTCAATTTAGACATTTTTCTACATTAGAAACCAGATTTAATATTTCACTCTTTGAAAACAACTTTCAGAAATACCTTATTTGCTTTTCAGACTGTGCTCACTGCCCAGGGCACACAATCTATCTACCATACATAGCACCCTAGAGAACTAGCTAAGGAGTTATGAATTCCACATGCTGATGATGGGCAGGCAGCCACAAACTCCTTCTTCCTCTCCTTCCTTACTCTTGTCCCAGAAAGTCATCTAGCCACAGATGGTTCCTTCATCCATTGACTCTATGGACTCCAGCATTTCAATACAGTGACAAAAACACTCAGGATGCTATCAGAGTGACTATGGAGTCTACTTCATCATCCAGATACTTGAAGAAAATCTAAAGGTTTAGTTTTACTTCTCATCTCCAAAACAGAGAAATTTCTATACATTCAACCCTTAAGAATACCTGTGACTAAGGTATCTCCGTAGAGGGCTTTAAATTCATCAAATCTGCTTCCATCCACAATCCTAGCAATGACCTAGAAGAAGAAAAGATAAAATGTTTATGACAGAGAAATTTTTTAACAATCATGTTCAGGTTATTTTTAAGTGAGAAGGAAAAAAAGATTCACAATGAAGTTGTCACTTTCCCAGATTCACTGCACCCTCTACAGAGGTACCCAATCACCGCAGCTTCATCTTGCGCATTCAGTGTGCTCCGGCCATTCTTGTTTTCTTTTGTCATAAATAAGAACCATGCCTACAAAGGATAAGTCAGGACTCCTGTTTGTAACTATATGTCAGAGAAAGTCAGTGCTCAAACATTTATCTCGAGATCTTTAGGCAATCTCAGCTCCCAGATGCACTAAGCTCAACTAACATTTCCAGCCCTAATTCACATTCCAACCCAGTTAAATAATCTGCACTCTAGTAAAAAAGGATTACATATCATCCAGAACTTTTCCCACTCCCACGCCCTCGCTCACACCTTTCTCTGTAGCTAGAATTCTCTCCAACTACAGCAATCCAGCCCATGTTTCATGGCCTAGTCCAAAATATATTTTACAGTAGTTATAACCGTGGTCTGTCGTCAAGGATAAACTAGGTAATCATTTTGATCTTAGTGACATGGTCCTTTAATCAGTAAACAGTGTGAAAGATGCTGGGGGAGATACAAAGATAGAAGAAAGACAACTGACCCTGCTCTTGAGGAACATATCATCTAGCAAATGTACACAAAGAACCATGGTGCAGAATTGAATATGAGTTCACAAACAATGTGAGACAGGAAAGAAAGATTACTTTTGGTGGACAGTAATCAGGAGGCAGCATTTTGGATGAGACCATGATGCATGGACAGGTTTACATTAGATAGAAATTGGGCACAGGGAGGGCATTCCAGTCATGGAGAACAGTATGAGCACACACAGGAGTGGGAAATCCAGGGTTTAATTAGAATGATAACTAGCCATTCAGGGGCACAGGGCAAAGCACTCCAAACAAGGGGTCAGAAGACAAAATGCTACCTCAAATTAACTTTTTAAGACAAACTGAGAAGAAAGGAAGAAACACCTTGGAACACAAGGTTCTGCAGGAGCAGGCCAGAGACCGTAAGACAGTGGTCCCAAGCAGCAGTGGTGAGAAGGGATATACGAGGCGGAGAGGGTCAAGGAAGAGCTTTCATGGGGTTCCTCAGTCAAGGAAAAGAAACCAGCAGGTTCCTATTTTAACTAATATACTTTTTTTGGTTAAACTAGAATCTAAACTCAGCTGTTTCTAAGCTATGGGATATAAATGCTATCAGCACCCTTTAAATTGTGGTCACCCTTGGTTCACATCCATGGTTCTCATTTAAAGTCTGTAAAGGTCCCTAGGACAGAGTTATAGAAAATCCTATTTTTATTTATTTTTAAGGCAAACTTATCTGGAGTCTTTGGAATAATGTTGTTATAGAATAAATTATACTAGTTATAAAAATGAAGGAAGATACTAAGTATTACATGCCATATGCACTCGTTGGAAAAGTCACCAATCTACATTAGAGAAGATTTAGATATTGACCTGTAGCTTTGGCAACATCCAAAACGCAATGCAGTTTAAAATATAACCTCTTCTAATGGCACATTGGCATTTAAACTATTTACCAAAATAGCAACACAAGGGGGGAAAAAACACCTTTGAAAACTGTAAAGTTGCTCTTAGGCCATCTCTGATGTCTACCGAAAACGTAAAGCTTCCTTAGGAACAATCAAACTATTCCTGTCCCCAACCAAGCACAGATATACAATAACTATGATTTTTTTTTTGTTTCTGTGGACATTTAAAATGTAACAATGATACATGAATTATAAAACTGTGCCCTTACCTGCGGTTCCTTCCTGACACACCTGCCAACCAATGGCCAAAAAGTTTAAATACATTTTAATTCTTCCCTGTCTTTAGATGTATATTTTAAAACACTTTTGTTTCTCTTACAAGAATTTACTTTTTTATTCATTTAGACAGGTTATATTATAGTTCCACTTCAATTTAAAGTCATATCTAGGCCAGCCATGCTGGTGCCTGTGATCCCTGCTATGTGTGGGGCAGGGCTGAGGCAAGGAGAACATGAGTACAAGAACCCTGAGATGCAGTAGGGTTCAAGCCTACTGGGTGATTGCATTATGTCTGGCTCCAAGATAATAAGCTCTTGGGAAGGAAAAGGGAGGAGATGGACACCTGGCTGCTAAGAAGAGGAGAATCAGGGCCCAGATTATAAATGGAGAAGATCATTCCATGACAATCAATTGTGAGATTGGGTCTGTGAGTGACTGCTGCACTTCTAGCCTGGGCAAGATAAGATGACCAAAACCAAAAAGTCATACCTCTCGGATATCAAAGTTCCTCTTGAGGTTATCTCCAACTATTCCATATACCTCATCTAGAGGAAATAAAGGCTCTTCAGAAGGTTCTACTGTCACCTATAATCATTTAATAGAGTTATATTAACCAAAGTTCAATTTAATTAAATTCAACAAACACTTATTAGGCACTAACATAACATGGCCACCATACCATACCATACCAATAGTTCAAGGAACTATCCTATGTTCTGGAGATACAAAGACAAAAATAAAAACCATCCCTGTCTTCAAGAAGTACACAAGTACACAGAAATTATTTCAAGGAAGAGAGAATGCTAATACTTGTGGGGATAAGGAGAAGTTTCCTATAAAAAGTATCACCTGAACTATACTCTGAAAGAACCTAAAGAAAACACAGATGCTACTTTATGCTGTCATCAATCTGACAACCTAAAGAAGACAATAAAATATTTTCTAGCTAAAATGCCAGTTTGTAGTCAGACAGCTTAAGGGAGTACTACCTAATAATAACATACTATATCAGTGCAAATGAAAGGAATAACAAAAGGAACCTTGGCCCAAATCTCCTTTCAGTAGAGAAGGGAACTACAACAGTAAAATGTTACATACACTTTCAGATATAGCCACTGTGTGAGCGGGGTTTCCTACCTTTTGTTACAAGGGAAAGCTCACAGTGTTTGTTTAGGGGTGAATGGGAGGGAGGGTAATATCCAGAAAAGACTACTGCACAAACAAAAGGCATCAATAAAGCTGATTTTTAAGGGGAAAAAATCATATACTCACTTCTAATTTCTTCCTATAGTTTAGACTCCTCACAGCTTTCCTTGCCAAGTGAAGTGCATGACTGTCATCCAAAGCATAGTGATCAGTTACTCCAGACTTTCTACAGAATAAAATAAATTCAAAATGGCAACAGAAAACAAAGAAGGAATTAAACATCTCACCACCACACATCTTTCCCCATCTAACATGAAGCACCAAAATTAAGGCTAGATCATCTGAATACTTGCATCATAATAAATGAAATCAGTGTTAAGTTATGGGAGTTTTTTTGGATATGACTAATTTTATAATATGTTTAGAGTTCCTAGAGGAACTGGAATACTGGAAAGGTATACAAAGATGGCTCCCTAAGACAGAAATCTGAAATGCAGGCCTGGCTCTGAGCAGCTATACTCCAGGCAGTACACTCATAATCAAAGCTGGCCAATTTGATCAAGATCGCCAAGCCTGGATCCTTAAGGGACCCTGGTCTACTGTATTTGTTCAGACTTGTTCAGCTCCTATTACAGCTACCCCATAGACCAAAAGTAGACTATTATGGACTGATACAATGGAAAAGAAAATAACAAATAACTATTATAGGTTAGGGTTACTTCAGATATTTTGGGCGGAGAATGGGTAGTGAGAGGGGTACAGTTAATTGGAATAAAAATCCATGGTGTGGGCCAAGTTTTCTTAGTGAGACAGCTTTGATTCCTGGAGCTGTGGTGCCCACGTGGGCAATAAATACTGCATGACAAACTTTGGCATCCACATATATCCTCAACGTCCATGCATTTAACCTTTTCACGTTGGCAACTGCACACATTTACGGTTAGGTGCAGTAGAGAAAAAATTGAGAGACACGATACGTGCAAATTTGTGGGGCAGCTGGTATCCACCAGGCACTTCTCTGGTCTTGTTCACCCTACCATTGTAAAAAGCTCCCCCAGCATTCGTTGCATATTTTCATGGCTTCACTTTAAAACTCATGTTTTGTGTTGCCATTATGCTCCCAAGTACAGTACAAGTCCTTTGGACTCTAAGGTAATGTCAAGACCTCACCAGTCTCAGTATCTGCTAACAACTGTGAGTAAAGTCCCAGCAACCCCTCCCTTGGTTTTCAGAGGACAGCCAGCAGGATAGTATATAATACAATGACCTCACACTGCCATCTGACATAGTAGAAGGTAAGATTTGGACTAAAAAATATTTTAGTTTTAAAAATTTTATTTGCAGCCCAGTATTATGATACTGTAGATTTCAGGTGTATGAAAAGTGAATATTGTCTGAAATCAATTTTTTTCATTGAGATGTTAGCACAAAAGTTCACAGAATTCTTGGGAATTAATAATGAGGAAAAAGGTTTGTATGTTACCATTTTTATTTTATGTACTGCATTTTATGAGTTATTTCATAGTTACTGTGTTAGGAAAAGTACATATCAGAATTAATGTTCTGTTATAAAGAACTGTATGCAGGAAAGTGTATTTTCAGCAACTAGCAAAAGATTACAGGTTTTCGTAGTTGCGTGAACCCAACACTCTATTTCCCATAAGGTCAATATAACAACATTCACATTTTTACTTTTGTGCTATTTTCTAGGAACATTACCCCCATGAAAGTTGAGGTCTGACCATAGTACCTTTCCCATGATTCAAATCATCTAAGGGATATAATATAAGTTACTAGGGGAAAGGAATTATTTCATTTTTTCTGTTATCTGGCTCCTAGCATAGTACATGACATATATTAAGTGCTTAATAAATGCTTGTTGATTAACTGGTTAATGTGACATAGATTACTGGAACACTGATTGGAGAGCTATCAAATACCCTAATTTAAAAAACTATCTTTCTTTAATGTATATAGAATAACGTACATGAGAGTAAAAGTGTTACATAATTACTTTAAAATTACTAGTTATGCACAGTAGTAGTAGTATCCACACTCAACCAATGGGAAAAGTAAGACAAAGAAATAACTTATTCTAAGATCATAAAGAAAATGACAGATTAAGGACTCATATCCCAGTTCCCCCTATATGTCCTTCTGTACTATAATACACTGCTTTGTTTTGGGGTGCTTTTAAAAACTGATGACCCCATAGTTTGCTTCGTAGGGGAGGAAGAGAAGAATATATTCAAAAACAAATGTGATATAACAACAAAAGATATCAACAAGTTTTATTTACTTTTTTAAAAACTTAATCATCCTAGGCACCTCAAACCTAAATCTTGATAAACGTTACTTGAGTTAAATGATTTTTTAAAATTCCAATTACAAGAGGCAGCTAGGCAGTGAAGTGGATAGAGCATTGGCTCTGAAGTCAGGAGGACCTGAGTTCAAATCCTGCTTCAGACACTTGACACTTACTAGCTGCCAGCTGTGTGACCCTGGGCCTTAACCCTGATTGCCTTACCAAAAAAAAAAAAATTCCAATTACAGAAGACACATCTCTATTACCTAGGAAGCAACAGTAAAATATGCTTGGGACTAAGAAAAATTCTAGTAAAAGATACCAAAAGAAATTTCAGCATTCCAAGAGACTACGAGAACCCTTCCGAACATGCTCTACTGAAATTAAGATATCTCTATTTTTGCCTTAATAGAGTGGGTTAAAAAGTCAATATCAGTGTGGCAATTGTGGTATTCTTAGACTATTCTTCAAGTTCCAGTTTTTATAGTTTGTCATTTCAGACACATCAAGTATCTCACCCATCCTCAGACTTGGAGCAGCAACCAGCAACCCTGCCTCCCCAAAAATAAACCTATCTGTACAGTTGAAAAGAAGTGTATCAGAAAGGGATATTTCATTCTATTTTGCATACTATGAGCACCATCATATCACCAGTATTCTAAATTCTCATGATTACTGATCTGTAAGAAATGACTGAACCTAGCGACACATTTTTGAGAACTGGGCTGCTCTAACATCTTGTTTTACAATATGTGCCTGCAATACTGTCACACAAATAGCCCATAATTATTGAATCACTACAGCTAAACAAAGAAATCTTTTCCAAATCCAAGTGTCAAATACATTTTTGTGAAGTTTCCCTACTATTTATCGGTGCTATCATGAGGAGAAAAGACTTGGAAAGACTGAAATACTTTATTCTGAATTTTTACCCAAGCCTCTCTGTCACCCTCCTTGTGGGTGGTGACTGACAGAAAAGGCAGAAATATGCAGCTTAAAAAGAAGAAACAGAAACATCACAAGGTTCAAAGTGTTAGTGTAACAGCGTCAGTTTGTCATTTTTAAAGGGCATATACCCCTATCTAGAAGCATCTCATTCAAGTGTACCAAAATGCCCTCCTCCCCAGAACTTGGAACCATTTCAACAAGAAGAGGTAACCACAGCAGCAGTGGTGATAGTGGAGGTAGTAGTCATAGTATGTCTACTTTTTTATGTTAAAAATAACACATTTATATAGAGCTTTCCCCAATTCATATAAATTACCTCAAAAACCCAATGAAGCAGGCAAGTATCATCACACTATACAGATGTGGAAAACAGATTCAGATCCTTAATGAAGTCTACACAGCCATTAAGTGCTTATCTTTACCCCAACATCCCTTCCCTGCTCAAGGACCCAAAATAACCTCCTATTGCCTTTCAGATCAAACATAAATACATTCATTCCACAAGCATTTATTAAGTACCTACTGTTGTGACAGGCAAAGAGAATACAAAAGCAAAATTGAAAACAATCCCTACTCTGAAGGAGCATTGAGGAAAAACAGTATGGAAAAACTCCAATGGGGAAAATAATACGAACAAAGGTAAATAAGAACAAAGGAACACACAAAGCAAATGCAAACTAACTTCCTGGGGAGAGAAAAGTATCATGGGGAAAATCAGGATAGGTATCCCACATGCTGACACAAGTGATACAAGTTGAGCTTTAAAATAGTCAAGGATTCTAGAAATCAGAGCTAAAGAAGGAGTACATTTCTGGCATGGGGGACAGCCTGTGCAAAGGGATGGAAATAGGAGATGGGAGTTTCCAGTATGGGGAACAGCAAGCAGGTTTGTTTGGTTACATTATACAGGGGGTAAAAAAAAGGAATATACAACAAGGCTGAAAAAAATGGGTTGGGGCCAGGTTGCAAATGGTCTATCCAAATGCCAAACAAATTACAAGTTGGTATTTTTCCTGGAGGCAACTGAGAGCCACTGGAAATTCTTGAGCATGAGAATGACATGGGAATACATGAACCTGAGGAACATCCTTTTGGCAGCTATATAAAGGACAGACTGGAAAGGGAGAGATTAAGCCCCCCAGGCCCAAACTAGCTATCACACCTAACCTATGTTATCCTTCCAAAGGTAAAACAAGTAACAAGGGAACTACTGTTTAGTACCTGACTGTCTTACCAACAAAGAACTCTGCTGAAGTAGAAATTGTAAGAACCTTTGAGGGGAAACGATTACCTCATTTTAGATATTTGTTAAAGGAGAAAAAAGTGGGACACAGTCTGACAAACATCCTGTGCTTTTGGAGAACCGATGTCAAGAAATTAGAGACAAGATAAGTAAGACCCTATGGCCCAAAATTCCACACAGAAAGTTACTCCAGGAGAGCTGAGTTCTCAGAAATGATTTTGGGGTTTTTTTGTGGGGGAAAAGAGTAGGAGGGAAGGGAGGAAATGGATTTCTATATCTTACTCAAGCTGAAACTACAGCAGCTACTCATGGGCCTCATCCCAATGCAGATCAACAAGGATGCTTTAACTTTCCAATCTGAACTGTTTCAGCCCTCCTTTGGGGGCCTAGTGGCCCTCCCCGCCAAAAGGCTCACCATACTGGTGCTAGACTCAGTGTAGACACCTGATTGGCTTTAATCCTACTTTAGCTTAGAACTCCTAAGGGATCCATTAGCCCTGGCCTCCCCAGCAACAAAGACCACCATACCCAAACAAGGATGAAATTCTAAAAATAAAAACCACTTCAGTGAGGAAGAAGAGGAAGAGCTGTTTAAAGAGATCAATGTGAATACATAAGGAACTCACTGACCAATTTAGATTTTTAGAAGATACATACAGAAAATGGAATCAAGGACAAGTAACTAAGGATGACAAAAACAGCAGACATGGAACTGAAATCCAAAACATGCAAAGAATGAAAGATAGTATCTGGTTGCTTTTGATGAATTCAAGTCACCAGATTCAGACAAATCACATCCCAGAATACTGAAAAAAACTGGCAGATGAAATTGCTGAGGCACTATCAATTATCTTTTGAAGATCCTGGAGAATAGAAGAGGTACTATAGGACTAGAGAGAACATACTCCATATTCCATTGAGCTCTGATGCAGCTGACCTGGATGATGACTACAGGATGAATAACTTAACCAAAGCATCCCTTTTATTTGAATGGTCCATACTTTTGACATGCCCTATGGCTCCCCAGGTACCACTTTTCCATCTCTTGTGCATGGAATGACAATCAAATCAACAGTATTATTGCTACTGCAAAGGATGTGACAATGTACTGTCTTACTCCACTCAAAATTCCTGATTCAGAAAATTGACCCTGTCTAAAGAAACTGAGTGAGCAGTGGAACATTCTTCCCCCTTACCTTTCCTCTATCCCCCTTCCAAACCCCAAGCAGCTCAAACTCTGTGGGGCAGCTAGGCAGGAAGAGCAGCTGCTCACACCATTTGGATAAGCTTGTTAGTCACTAACTCTAGTTCTTACAGTGAGATGGAAAACCACCAAGAATGACCACCTGTCCTGCAACCTAACAATTTACTATGTTACCTCCCTCAATGTCCTCCAAACACTGGGCAGCTGTCATCTGTCCTGCTGATGTACCCTTAGAATTCCTGGGCCTTTCCATCCACCTCGGAGCTTAGCTCTCTTTTATGTGTTGAATCCCCCCAATTAAACTGCAGTTCCCTGAGATCAAGGACTGTCCTGTTTTTTCTGTTTATATCCCCAGCGCCTAGAACAGCAAATGCCAAGTGCTAAATAAAGCCTTTTTTATTCTTTTATTCCTTAAGAGTTTCAGGTTACCTAGACGGAAATTCCTTTCTCTGGCTCTCCTTTCTTCTCATACTTATCCATGTCAGCCCATTCTCTCCCATGTCTCTATCACACTCTACCTTCTCTTCCATTGTGCCTTATGGAACCCACATTCTATGGGCAACAAACTGTCCTTCATATTAGACCTGTCCTTCTCAAGTTCCTTCTACCCCCCTGCAATCATGGGAAATTGGCTTCCCCTCCCCACCCTGCCCCTGGAAGATAATGCATCCTGCGCCATGGATATGCCTTCAAGAAGCCTCTCAACATACTGAACCAGGAGGAAGAGGAGGCATTCTATTTGCTTTTCTTGCTATTTTCAGACTCTTCGCCCTCTACCATCACTCTGGAATCTCTCCTCCTTTGATGTTCATTCCATTTACACATATTACTGTATCTTGGTAGCCACTATCTACTGGCCTTCAGATCATTCTTTATCCTTTCTCAAGAAGTTATGCAATCACCACCCTTATAATTAGAAACTTCAATTTACATGTTGATGCCCCCTCAAATACAATCTTACTTTCACCGTTTACCTCAACACCTGTGATGTACTTTCACTAGGATGCAGTTCAATACAGGAATGATAATGCTCTTAATCTCATCACAACAAACATATTCCATCTTTCATTATATATAATGAAATATATATATATAATATATAAATATATATAATATATATATATATTATATATATATAAACATATAATATCCTATATTCCTCTATCTGATCATAACAATCTATCCTTCCACTATTCCCTGTGTAATCCCCCACCACCCCAAACCTATTCTTCAGTGTCACTGCAATCTCCAGTCATTCCACCCCCTCTAATTTCACAGGCCATCACCCTTGCTCTGGCCTCACTTTTCTACCCACAAAATTTTGACCCTATAGTTAACCAGTTCAAGTTAAAATTTTCCTCTGCTCTTGTCCTACTGCCCCTCATTTCTTTCCAAATCCCAACTCTAGAGTGCTCCTTCCATCCACTAATGGGGGGAATTATATATCTGTGCTGAGTCCACTAAAAATTTGTGTTATATAATCTCAACTTGGCCCTCACTGCTATATACCTGTCCTCTCAGCAGCTATTCCAAACCTTTTCTTCTTGACTCAAGCTCCCCACCAGTCCCTCCTGGCAGAGAATCTCACTAAATAAATATTTCACTAAAAGAAAAATCACCTCCACGTTATTCCCTGTTCTCTACTCTTTTGCTCCAGTGTTAGAGAGATAGCCTTTCTATTTGTAAATGCCAAGCCTTCTACTCCTGATAACATCCCCTCCTGTCTCCTCTCACACATTGCCCCTGTGATTTTTGTCCTCTCTCCTTAACTTTCAATCACTCTTTCAATCTCTCCTTCTCCAGTGCCTTTTTCCTACTACTTGCAAACATGCCTAGCCCTTCCCCATCCTTAGAAAACCTTCATTTGATCCTAATCAATCTCTCAAGCTATCATCATCCTTCCTTTCAGTCAACAAGCACCCCCTATGTACCAGACACGGTACCAAGCACTGAAGACATAAAGAACGTCAAAAGACAGTCCTTACTCCCAAGGAGCTCACAATCTGATGAGGGAAATAATAAACAACTATGTACAAATAAGACATAGGTATATAGATTTAGATCTATATTAAATTAGAGATAATCAAGAGGAAAGGCACCAGTATTATGGGGGATCAGAAAAGGCCTATTACAAAAAGTGGCATCTTAGTTGGGATGTGGAGAGAGCCAGGGAAGTCAGGAGGAAAGAATTCCAGACATGGAGGACAGTCAGTGAAAATATCTTGAGAAAGGGGAGGGAGTGTCTTGTACTGGACACAGCAAGGAGGCCAGTGTCACTGGATCTAAGAGTACATGGGGGTGAGTAACGTATAAGAAGGGTTTTGAACACAAAACAGAGGATTTTATATCTGAGCCTGAAGGTGCGAGGGAACCACTGGAACTTACTGCACAAGAGGGTAACATCAGATCAACATTTTAAGAAAATTTGACATCTGAGTGAAAGATGGACTCACCAAAGGGCTATCATCTAGGTACAGCTGTCTATCACTTGTTGCCTCTACTTTCTCACCTCACTCTCACTTCCCTTGCAATCTGCCTTCTCAAATGAAAGTGCTCTCTCCAAGGTTAGCACTGCACCATGTACTGCCAAATCCAATGGCCTTTTCTCTGTCCTTACCCTTCTTGACCACCTTGCAGCATGTGATACTGCTGACCACTCTATCTTGCTGGACACTATCTGGCCTGAGTTCTGTGATGCTGCTCTCTCATGGTTCTCCTGCTCCCTGTCTGGCCATTCTATCTCAATGTTATAGTAGAATAAATGCTAGATCTGTAGTCAAAGAACCTCCATGCAAATCCCAACTCTGCCAAGTGACAAAACTTCTCTAAATCTCAATTTCCTCATCTGCAAAATGAGGAGGCTGGACTAGATGGCCTCTCAGGTCCCTCGTAGCTCTAATCATCCCCCGGTGGTCCGGTGTAGTCAAGGGCTCTGTCTAACCTTCTTTTTATACTTTTTGTCTCGAGTGATCTCATCAACTCCCAAGGGTTCAACTAGCACTGCTAAGCAGATGACTACCAGATCTACACATCCAGCCCTAGTCTCTCTCCTGTGCAACACCAGGTGAATGTCACCAAATACCTACTAGACATCCCAAAGGCATCATATCTTTCCTCCAAACATTTCCCCCCTTCCTAACCTCTATATTGCCTACTAAGCACACCACCCTCCTTCTTGACATTCATGTTCACAACCTCAGAGTCATTCCCAACTCTTCCTTCTTTCTCTTTGTCACACCTGATCAGTTACCAAATCTTACTGACTCTTCCTCTATGATAGGAAATTATAGAAGGAGGTCTGTGGACTCTAATAGGAAAAAAGGTGCCTCCAAATGAAATATAGTATTTCTGTCACTTATGAATATAGGCACAATAATTATAATTATTCTGAGACAGAGTCCATAAGCTGTACCAGACTGCCAAAGGAATCTATAATAAAAAATAAAAAAGGTTAAGAACCCCTACTCTATAAGGTATCCTGCATCTTCATTCCCATCTCTCCAGTCACACAACCACTACCATAGTGTAGACTCTCCTCACTTTCACCTGGACTACTCTAAGAGCCTAATTGGTCTCCCAACCTTCCAGTCTCTCTCCTCTCCAGTCAATACATCACTCATGCTAAAATAATATTCCTAAAGCACAGGTCGGCCCATGTCTTTCCCCTAATCAATAAATTCAAGAAGCTCAGTCTTGCTTCTAGGATAAAATACAAGGGAAAACATCTTTAACAATTAGAGTTAGCAAGAAGGAACAGAGTACAAAGAGTTACCAAGAAGTGATAATGATATAGAAAAAAAAAGAAAAGAACACCAACAAAGCAACTTAAAAGAAAAACAATTAGAGTTAGGACACAGTCCTCCCCCTCACTAGAAATCTTTAACTGGAGGCCAGATGAACACTTACTGAATATGCTGCAGGGGCCATTCTGGTTTAGGCTGGACTACATGGACCCCTGAGGTCCCTTTAAACTCCTAAGTTTTGATTCTAAGTTAACTCTTAGGGACACAGCCTGGAATGGTGGATAGAACACTAGACTTGGAATAAGAGAGATGGATTCAAATTTAGCCTCTGACACATCTTGACCCCACAAAGTCATTCAACCTCTCCAACTCCCCATTCCTCATTTATAAAACTGGGATAAAATCACCTGTAGTATAGGCCCCAAAAAGAGAATGATTACAAAGCATTTAGTAAACCCTTCAGTGCTACTTCAGAAGGGTCAGTTATGATTAGTTGCCCACTTGGGCCCTCTGTGACTGGTCCACCACATACATTTTTGCCCCTTCCTATCCTGGTGCCTTTGCTCACTTGGCTTCCCTTCACCTGACATGCTATTCTGTTTCCACTCTGCTAAAACAAATATCCTCATTCCTTTAAAGTCCTATTCAAGACAACATCTTTCAAGAAACCTTCCCTGATCAATCTTACTCCATTCTGATGATTTCTTCACTCTGCACTTATGGCAGACAGTTCCCTTCAGCACCATTTGGTAACATACTACAAATTGACACATTAGAGCTGGAATGGGCTCCACATATTATCTAGTTCAACCTAGTCATTTGAGGTATGAGGACAGTGAGGCCCAGATACATAGGTGGCTTTTCAGATCCTAAAGATACCAGTTGCTTTGTAACTTTTCTTTCATTGTTTCAGAAATTTATATACACATTATCTACATAATTCACTCATAAATTCTCTCAAGTAGAGACAACTTTCTCAGTTTCTTCGAAAGCTCCCACAGTATCCAACAAAGTGCTGAGCATGTAACAAGGGCTCAATAAATGAACACATTTGAAGTAAACTCCCTTAAAAGTCAGACTTCCAAAAAATTATTTTTGGTAGTAAAACTTTACACACATGAAGTTACTGTTTCTCAAAAAAAAAACCTCACCAATTAAAAATCAGTCATTGCTTATCTTTCTATTTTCATTCCCTCACCTCCTAAAAGAGCTTCATGCTCTACAAAGCAAGTACCTCAGGGAGACGAGAAGGTTTACTGCACCTGTTGGAAACTGAAGTTATACTCTTCAATGGTAAGAGAATTCTGCTTCTTCTCTTTCCCCTTTGGCTACAGTAAGCAGGCTGATTTTCTTAAGAACACAATTCTAATAGCATCAGGAATTGGCTTTAGACACAGATAATCAAAGACAAGATGTACAGCCATCTGTTTTGGCAGGGATGATTTAGTTGGGATGATTTTTTTAATGGGTTCTCAATTTCACCTGCAATGCAGGTCAGCCCCTCCAAGGTCCTCAGCTGATACCTCTTCACCAGTTGCTGCTTTAACCTACAAAAACAAAGAATTAGTATGAGTATATAGGATTCTATCTTTAGTGAAAGATTTTGTCCATAAATGAGGATCCACAATGTTCCCCCAAGATGACTATGTTCTAAACCAACTACAGCTATTATCCTCCTTCCCACAAGACTGAAGAATCCCACAGTATATACATCAATCCTGAAAAAAGATAAGAGTCTTTGAAAAATGGAAAAGGTTATCAGGTAGAGTCTGTCAATCTTCTCCTTTGAAGAAGTGCCAGCATAAAATAAACACCCAACTAACCAGAGATGTTTAAAGGCAATTCCACCTGGAAGACCACAGTAGGTCTCTCCCAACATGAATCAGGTTCATAAATCCACATAATCAGTTTCAAAAGTTTACACCTGAAAGGGGGTATAACTTAAAAATGTTGTTGTGTGTTTGTTCTTCATTCCCGAAGAGGACCATGACATTAGGGAGATAATGCATGACTTGCAATTGACTTTGATTTGAGTGAGAGAGGGCTGTGCAAGGTCTCCAGCCTCACTTTCTCCTCCAGAGCCATCTGAGTCCAGTGGCCAGATATTCATAAAGATGACTGGAGAAGGCTCAGGATGCAATGGGAGACCCTGGCCCTTTTAAGCCAGGGTTTTTTCAGGTTCTCACTTTGAATGAGGCAAGGCCCATTCAGTGAATAGGCCTCTTTAAGAAGTGAGTCAAGGGATGGCCCCTTTAATAAAAAAAAAAAATCAAACTGGGAAGGAAAGACCCTCAGGGTTGTTGGTCAAAAGAGAAACAGTTACTATTTACATTCACTCTGATCCAGGAGGGCCCAAAAAAATAACCATTCAGTGGCACTTGGGCAGGGACCTATTGTCCAATCCATGAGCTCCAGAGTGAACTGGGTTTAAGGTTTGGTCTTGGTCCTACCACATATCTGTGCAGTTTCTTTACATTTAACATCTTGTCCTTTTAGTGAAAATTAAATATAATGAAGAGGCACCTCAAGCTCTCCAAACTAAAAATGTCCTTTCTAACCGTTGGCTAATTTTTTTTTGACCCAAGACTCACGCTTATACAGGCCTAAAACTATTCATGAATGTGAAATACTTCATTTGACCTAAGATTTACCTAAAAAACAACCTGAAATTAATCTCCAAATGTCCAAAACCATCATCTAATTCCTTTTATTTGGCCAAATTTTTTTCTGCAGAAGGAAACATTTAAATTAAACAAATTTAGTTTAACCACACTAAAGTTCTACACAGAGACATAATGCTGACTGCTTTTCATCTCCTCATTACACTAATTTCCTGCCCCCCAAAAAAATAAAGAAATAAAAAATAAAAAAAAACACCACCCTCCTGTGATTATAATACATTTATATTTTCAAAGAGAACTATTTTGTGCAATACGTAAAGTTTGACAAAATGCCCAAGTTTACACAGAAATCGATGAACTTTGACCAATACAATTCTCCATTCCCTGATGACTGGAACCAGGCAATAAAAAGAAAGGCCGGGTGACAAATGTAAAAGGACTTAATTAGCATCTGAGAAATCCTAATAGGAATGAGACAGAAAAGTCATTCAGTTCTAAATGCCAATTTCATCATTTAAGAACTGGTACTTAGTCCTCCTTTCAGCTGATTACTTTACTTTGTCCTTCTCTTCAAATAGTGGAAGCTTTTATTATAATGTAGCATTAGTCTAAAATACTAGAACAGAAATGACTTTTTAATAATCCCTACGTCAAAAGCTTTTTAAATGAAGCATTAATCCAGTTGGAAGGAGGAAATTATGTACCTCCAGAAATGTGCTCTTAGTCATCTTCCCAAGGAATCTGGAAACAATATTTCTTCTGTTAAACAACATTCAGTCTACACACTAACAAATTTAAACAGTTGTGTGGTTATTTAAAGGTGCAAAAAGGAATAAACACAATCAGATACACTGTAATAGTAGGCTGTTGGGATGGTTTTTTATTTGGAGGGATCTGATTAAGGTGTCTTTTAAAAGACTAAAAGCCAAAAGATTTCATCACTCATTAATATTAATTGAGCATGCTCTAGTGCTAAGTGGTAGAAAGCTAAAACTGAAAACATTTCAAATCAAACAACTCATCCTACTAAATGAAAAAGTTCAGGTTAGTGAGAGATATAACAAAATGTAATGTAATGTACATTAAGTGATAGCTCACTTCCTTATACTATCTTCTTCCCTATTCTTGGCATCCTGCAATGTTCATTTACTAATGACTGTTAAATTGACAAAAATAATTTAATGAAAAGTTCATATGTTAAGTTAGATTTTTTTTAAAAGGTAGCAAAACAAACAGTTGATGATTTCTCTAGAATCTCACACTATCAACTTTTGCAACTTTTCAGTAGTGGTAGGCTATGGAAAGTTATAACAAGTGAACTCTCATACAACTGCTTAGACAGACTGATTTCTTCCTCACAAACCTCAGGAAACTCAAAGTAAACAGACAAGGACCTTGGATGGGACCTTTTGACTGAGTACAAGTTTTACAAAAAGGATTTGTTTTGTGAAGTTTGGATTTAGTCAACGGGCCTCACTTGATGACCTAGAGGGCCACATGTGGCCTCGAGGCCCAAGGTTTCCCACCCCTGGACAAGGGTTTTTCTTAAAAATGTCTTCTAGAGATATAAATTACTCAAGTAGGACTATCTCTCTGGTAGACCTTAAAGAGCTGTTATTCAAAGTAGTTTTCCTCTAGTAAACTGCTAAAGACAAATCCATGAAGTGGGACATCTGATAACTATCACACTGAGGCAACCAACTTCTTTTTTATTAACCTATTAGTAGGATTATTTTAATGTATTAAAATGTTGTCTAGCTTTTACCCTAGATATTGCCTAGTTCTAACCCACACCATTTCCTTTGTAAACAGAAATCAATCAGACATACAAAAAATCATCAAGCTTGTGCTTAAAGACTCACTAGTCTCAATTTTTCCCGCCTTACTGAATGGCTACTCTCAAGTTTTTTGGCCATAATTATGATTTTATCAGGGTAGGGATGCCCCACTATATAAACAAGAACAGCTTCTGAGTTGTTTTTTTCAACTGGCTCTCTCTTTCACTTGCCACCAAGATCTACCCCTGCAAGGTCCTCAGGTAATATGTCACTAATTGCTGTTTTAGCCTAATCTTACTTTCGGTGAGGAAACTTCTCTTCCGAATACAGACTGGCAAATATTCTCAAGTTTATAAACCCCAATAGCTGCTTGGAGTACTGCATAGTCAAATGATTTGCTGAGCATGCCAGAACTTGAACCCAGGTCTTCTCTGACTTCAAGGCTGGCTCTCTAAACAATACTTTTTGCTTCCTCTTACTCCATACAGTAAAAATGGGGCCAAAGGAGAGTCTCTCCTTATGCTGAAAAGGGGCTTTCAAAGGACCTGCTTCACCAGGGGGGGCTGCAAACAAGCCCGGGCAAGCAATCCAAGTCCACCCTGGAGCTGTGGCAGTTGATATGCCCCTTAGAAAGCAAACTTAGAGCAAGGAATAGTGAGTGTTCTTGCAATGATGACTTAAGCCTTTCATTGTACTCCATCCCCACCTTCAAAATACCTTGTCTTTATTTTCTATCTATCTATGTTTATGTGTGTTTGTGGTTTCCCAGAGAAAATGTAAGCTCCTTGAGGGCAGGAATTGTTTCACTTTTGCTTTTGTATCCCCAGGCCCAAGCACAATACTTGACACACAGTAGGTACTCAATAAATGCTTGTTGACTGAAAGCATCACAGCATGCTATATCTGAAAGGAACCTTGCAATCCAACCCCAGTCATTCTAGAGATTAGAAAATCATTAGAATGATTAAGAGGCTTCCACACAAAGTCACCAAGCTAGGTGGGTGGAGTCTTACCATAGAGCTTTCTAGCTCCCCTGTCCTCAGCATCCAATTTTTTATATCCTATCCCTCATTTTAAGAAAAATCACCAAAAATTAAGAAACTTATTTTGTTTCTAAGAATAAGCCCTTTTATGTATACCTTCTTGCCTGAAATACACTGTACAAAGGATCATTACTTATTCATTTTCTGGAAGCAAAACAATTTGGCTGCTACTTTCCTCTCCATCTCTCCTACAGTATACCCAGTGTCACAGGCAAGTACACACTATGGCCCCTTTATCTTCAAGTTCAAGCAACTTCTTGCAAATTGCCACTCTATATCCTTTTATTGGGCAGCTCTTTGGTCTGCCACAACTCAGTCAGTTGGCATAGTATGTTCATCACTTTTCTAGACTTAATGTCATAAAAGGCCTCCAACACTTTACAGAAATAAATGTGAGCATAATGACAAGCAATTTTAACCAACTACATTTCAAATTAAAATAAACCACTACACCGGTAATATTCTGTAATGCTTAATAAACAAAAAGAAGTAAACTAATAGATTAAAAAGATAAATGAGACCGTTGTCAAACTTTGTATTAAGTCTTAAGAATAAATCAACTGTAAAAACAAGAAATGTCTGTCCTGGTGCATTTAGGTTGTTCACAGCATCAGGTAACATGGTCTCAAATACCTTAAGAAAAATTCACAATTATTCCAGGCCTATGTCCAATGAGATGAATTAGGTACCAGATTTCAACCATAACTGAACTTTCCTCATTTTGGACAGTAAGTCTCTTTTCATATAAAAGCCAAGAGTTAATGAACTCCTTTCCTTTAACATTTCACATTTTACAGATGGGGGGATAGAGATAACTGATGAAAATGTAAGCCTCCAAACGTATGTCTGCCACCAACTCTTCTAAAAACCAGGAATCCTATTGTCCTTAAAGAAAATGTTACTAATAAATTTGTTCAAAACAAACATGAAACTTCCAAGTCTTTAATTCAACTCAACAAACACTTACTGGCCCAATAGGTATAGATCATTGTGCTAAGGTGCTGAGGGAAATACTCAAAAGAATTTCCAATCTATCAGACACTATGGTTTTTCCCTCTGGCACAAAAATGTAAAATGCTATAAATCAGTTGGTTACAGACGACTGTTCACTTACCAGGGGGGGTCCTCCCAGGAAAATGGTACCTTGCTTGGCAACAATGATACTTTCATCAGCCATTGCAGGAACATAAGCTCCTCCCGCTGTACAGGATCCCATTACCACTGCTATCTGGAATCAAACACATACAAAATACAAGCTGCAGAATCATAACATATGGGCCTGAAAGGTAAATCAAAAGGCAGAATGGTGTCATCAGGACTGCTGATCTAAAGACCCTAATTCTATCTCCACATTTGTTGCCACAACCAAAGTAAGCTACTGGTCAGTCTCTGTACCTCAATTTTAAAATGGGGGCATTTTCATCACTTACCTAAGAAGGTATGATGGTAGTAAAAAGACTTAAATATGTGGCCTGTCTTAAGGTATGCAAAGCTCACATGGACCAAAACTGGTCACTCTGAAGTGTCATTATTTTAATAGGATAGTTTAAAGGAAAGATAATAATTTACGATAGGTATTAGGGCCTTTTCTCATAAAGAACTAAAATACATTATTTACCTAAAAGGCCTTAGGTTGCATGCTCAATAAAAGGGAAATGGGAGGTTGTGGGGGTGAAAGGGGAGGTCTGAAATGTAGGTTCCCTTGCAACACCACTCTGCAGCAAGTATGGCCCCACAGGCCATAAGAGATGGTCCTAGGCTAGTGCCAAAGGTGTGGTACACTAGTGGGTGTATATGATAATGATAGGCTAGAGGAGAGGAGTATTTAAATTAAACTGTGAATTTGAGGTTCTTTGGGGCAAAATGCTTTGACTAGCTAAAGATGAATATAAAGATTTCAGAGAAATATGTAAAGACTTGAGTGAATTAACGCAGGATAAAGAAAACAGAAAATAGAGCCAAAATAACAATAAACAAAATAAAAGTAAAGTCAACATAGGGAGGCAGCAAACCTTTGGTCAACAATAGTTGCCTGTATTATGTCATCAAAATTAAAAGATACAGCCCTGATTCCTGTCAAAGACAGGTATAACAAACTAGCTGTTTTTTAGGGAATGTATTTTGAAGTGTCTGGTTTGAGTGTTTGGTGGGAAATGTCAATTGTTATTTTTTTAAAGAATGGTTTGGCTAAAGGGTCTATTTTGCTCATGAGGAATTTCCCCCACGCAAATAAATAACCTTCAAAACTATATCTCAAATAGTCTAGTTATCTTAAAAGCAAACCAAAACTAGTAGCAGAGGTTATGGTAGTAATGCAGGCTTACTGCTAAGACTAACAAAATGAGATTTGCAAATGTTTTGCATTCTTTTGAATAAGGCACACTATAAATACAAAATTATTATTATTATATAAAACTTCTTGTTTCATTTAGTATAGCACGAAGAATAGATGAATGGCTGGCTAACTAATAAGCATGAGGTAGAAATTAATAATATGATGAATCACCTAGCCACAGTAGGTAAAATATATCACAGCTATCAAAAAAAAAACCTTAGGAAAGACATTTTTGTTATTATGCACACTATTTTTCTTTAGGGGCATGCAAATATCTGCTAAAGAGAGATTACAAAAGGAAGCCACAATGGTAATACTATTACAAATATGAAAAGTAAAAAAAAGCATTTTAAGTGGGAGAAGTCAACAGGAAGATTTTTCCCCCAGATAAGAAAAGTTATCATAGATGAGAGTAAAGGTACCTCTTCAATTTATTTTAATGTGTATAAAATAAAATTGTGTGTTGAAATGTACCTTGGTACCTGTCAAAACATTTCAGTTAAGGAAAAAAAATAAAGGCCAATAGAATTAAAGTACAAAATTTCATGTTATCAACCTGTTCTCCATACTAGAACACTAGGTTCAGCTCAAAATATTCCACTACCCAAAAGAAGGAAAACTTGGGAAATCTGGAGAACTACCCTAATGATGTAAGAGGTTAAAAGGGAATGATTTATGGGGGTGGGGGGGAAATGAAAAGAAATACACACAGCACAGCTAAGCAACAACTGAAAGAAGGGGAAAAGAGAGAAGAGAAAAAACTGTCAGTAAGTTTTAGTGAGAGAAAAACAAGAGTGGAATAATCTGGCAAAGAAATAAGACTAAAAAGGAAAAAAAAGGAAGCTAAATGCTTTTTCAGGGAAAAACCTGTAAGATCTGCCATATGGTAGAAAAGTGACACAAATGAAAAGTGGAAAAATTGCTAGAATATATATTTCAGGATATATATTAAACCACTTTGCTAAAGCTACATCAAATATCCTGGAAGACACATTTTTTTCTCTAATCCCCATAATCCTAAAGTGCTTATGTCTATGTAGCCAAAGTAATCTCTTCTGCTTTGATACCAGACAAAATAAAAACACCCCATCACTCAGACATAAGCAAAAGAACAGAAATGTCACTCCAGAACTGATGAAAACTAAGCAACTTAATAAAAATATATATCCAAACACCCCCAGAGATGACTGGGAACAAGCTCTGTTTACAAGCGTTTCAAGGAAAAATTCTGAGTATATTTGTAAAGTAGAAACTGTTTACACATTCAAAAGATAAAAACTAAGCCACATATTTACCTGTAAGTCAATCATATATTTACCTAAATCACAAATGGGGTTTTATACTAGCCCAGGAACACGGAAGAGAAAAAAACACTACAATGATTTATTCAATTCAATAAATATTTATTAAGTGTCTATTACAGGCAAAGAACTTTTGTTGCAAATTTCTTCCCCTCCCTGCTCCCCAAAACACTACAAATGAAGCAATAGAACTATGAGAGTCAAAATTCTCTAATGTTTTCATGAGTAAAGCAAGAGGTATCATTCTCAGCCAGTATCCAAGCCCAATTATCTTTTTTTTTTTCAGCCAAAGACAAGGTTTATTAGAACATCCGTCATATTGGGCAGACTCTTAAGGAGTCTGAACATTAGTGAGCTATTGGCTAGATTATAAGAATCTGACCAGTGGCTAGATTATAAGAATCTAAACCATGGCTAGATTATAAGAATCCCAGCCCAAGCCCAATTCTCTTTGCATCAACACACTTCCTAACATGACAACACATTCCACGGAGGGCAAAACTGTAGCCCAAATGAGGGACTATTAAGTGAAATGTTAATTCTTAACATACAGAAATATACATATATAGAGAGTTATATACACATAAACACATATACATATATGCATGTATATATACATGCATATATAATGATTTACATATGATACATTTTATGTGTGTGTATGTAACTATGATAGCATATTACTGAATAGGAACTTCCAAATAAAAGCAGAGATGTCTGTATTAGATAGCATATACACACATATAGATAATATCCATGTTATTTTTGATCTCTTTAAAAATTATTTACTTTGCTAGCAAAAACGCTGTATATGTATGAGTGTATGTGTTTGTGTGAGAGAAAGAAAGGGAGAAAGGGGGGAAATGAGAGGGAGGAAGGAAGAAGGAGGAGTGTTTTTAATTGGCTGTTATATTCCTGAAATTTGTCATGATCTCATTTCATAGACCTCTCACCCTAAGGTAAAAGCCACTTGCAAAGTTAATAAATGAAGCCCCATCTCTATGCAGTTTATGACAAGTCTGCAACGTCACCCATAGGCTGGTCCAGCTTCCTTTTTCAGTTCCCTAACCGTAGTGCCCAAAGAACTCAAAGTGTAAATTCCAGTAAAGGAGGCGAAAGTCAGCCTCCTCACCAATTAAAACATTTGAAAGCCCAAAGTAGAGACTAAGAAGTAGAAAACAGAAAAGAACACCTCAAAAACAGGCTTCCTCTAACACAAAAGCAAAAAGACCAAGCTGCTGGGCATGCTACAGGCCACCTTATGGCTATTAAAAGGAAAGACGAGAAGAAATAAAGATTTCACTCAATTAAACAACTTATTAAGCATCTACTATGTAGCAAGGTACTGAGTTACATACAGCAGATACAAAAATTAAACTGTCCCTGCCATAAAAAAGCTTACTTTTTAATACAACATGTATAAGAAGGAGTAAATACCAAATATGTATAAAATAGTTAACATGTAGTCATTTCAAGAGAGAAAGAACACTTAACACCCAGAGGATCAAGAGTGGGTGGCACCACAGCTCTGAATGAACCAAAGTCAAGCCAACAGTGCATTATGCTACATGAAAGACCACCATGCAAAGACATGAATGTGGGAGATGGAACGGGGGAGAGATTGTGTCTAGAGAACAGCTAATAGTCCAGTTTGACTAGAATGAAGAGTGCGTAAGGACGACAATATTAAAATTCTCTTTTGTTTCAATAGGGCAAGGGGTAAGAGGAAGAGAAAACAGATTTCTGTTAATTTTTTTTTTAATTAAAAAGGTGGTAGAAGGATACTAGAGATATGAAATGTTTCATCCTTTTTCAAATAAGGTCACTATATTCTTAGTTTTGCTTAATTATTGCACTTTGTTACAACAGATCTCACAGAATGGACTAATCTGAAAATGTTTGTAAAAACAAAACACAGCAATAAAATTTTAAAAAAGAAAAGATAAGAAAAGAAATAAGCCTAGAAAGGTGGGCAGGAGCCAAATTGTGGCAGACTTTAAATGAGTGGTTTGTACTTTATCGAAGAAGCAATAGGAAGTCACTAAAGCTTCCTGAATAGGGGACTGTCATGGTCAGATCTGTGTTTCAGTATTATCAATACAGCAGCTGTATAGATGACGATTATGAATGAAGAGATGATCCTGGAAGCAAAGAAACCAATTAGGAGGCTATTACAATAATCCAAATCAGAGGCAATGAGGGCCCAGGATAGAGACCGTGTAAGTAGAAAGTAGGGGACAGATGGGAAAAGTACCATGGAAGTAGAATCAATAAGACTTGGCAAATGATTAATATGGGGACAATGAGGGCAAAAGGAAAACTCCAAGGTTGCAAATCTAAGTAACTAAAAAGATGATGAGACTCTCATCAGAAACAAGGAAGTTTGGAGGAATGACAGGTTTTTCAGGAAACGTAATGAGTTCTATTTTGGATATATTGAGTTTGAGATGTTTAAGGGACCTCCAAGTGGAAATGTCTCACATTCAGTTGTTAGAATGGGACTGGCATTCAGGAGAGAGAATAGGGCTAGAAATTTGGGAGCCATCTGCATAAAGATGATAATTGAACCTGTGGAAGCTGATAAGTTTATCCAGGGAGGAAGTACAGAGAAAGAAGAAAAGATACAAAACAATTTAGAAGTGCCTTGGTAGGCTGGAGGAGAAAGAAGATGATCCAACAATGAAGGTTAAGAGGGGAAACAAGTAAGAGGAGAACCAAAAGAGAGCAGCACAGAAGCCAAGAAGTCTAGGAACAAGAGATGATCAGTGTCAGAAGCTGAAGAGTGGGCAAGTAGAATAAGGACTGAGAAAAAAGCCACTGGATTCAGCAGCTAAGAGGTAGTTAGTAACCTTGAAGAGGGAAGTTTTAGTCAAATAACGGAGTCACCAAGTCACAGTGCAAGGTACTGAGTACCAACTGGGAAATGAGAAAACAGGTAATAAGGATAGACTCTCCTAAGAAAAGCTGTGAAATGGAGAAAAGATATAGAACAAGATTGACAGCTTGACAAAAGTATAAACATACATAAACAAGCCACAGAAGAGTAACTCCCACCTGTATATCTGGTTTATTTGTATGGCATAGCATTAAATAAATCACCTCATTGTAGAAATAATTGGGTGAAATTAGCAAATTTCCTCTGAAATCACAGTTTCCCTCATTAGTCTCAGTATTGCCTCTGCTAAGCAAGGTCATTTTATTCACATGGTGTCTAGTTAGTCTAGAGTGAACCATCACACAGTATTCAGGGATCTTCTCCTCATGCGACGAGAGCAGATGGTATGTACGAGTATTGAAACAAAAAAAAAAATAAGGAAAGATATGGAAGGGCAAGGATTCATCTATATAATTCGTAAGTAGTATCATTCATCACCTACTCCAAAAGGAGTCAGACAATGAAGTTCTGGACCGTAAGAGAAAACAGAATTGGAGATGGGAAGTATTTCCAGATTTTTAACTCCTCCATGAAAACAATGTGATATAAAATAAAATGTATGAAAGTTGTATCGGGAAAAGGCCTTTTAAAAAACATTCTATTATCATCCAGATCCAATTGCTTACAAAATACATGCTTATTTTGTTTGCATTACAAAAACACAGGCTATGTTATAGGGTAGTCTCCAATGGAAAAAGAATCTCAGGCTGGAAATCAAAAGATTTTTTTCTCCAACTCTCCTCAATTTTTCCATTTGAAAAAATCGAGACAAACAGTCATTCAAAAGAATAACAATGAAGGTAAATGGGAGGAAAGGAACTCTGAACACCTGGGGAAAGGTACCATAAAAGATGAGTTACTTAAGATCCAACATCCTACTCAGACAAACTGTAGCTAGGAAGAAAGATTTTCAACTGACCATTCAATAATCCATCACAAAAAAACTGTAAACTACCAAATAAGTATAAATCAATAGCTATTAAGTTTTTATTGATACTACTATACCAGTTGACCAACAGCTACTAGTTCAATACCTTTGATTATCTGTGCTAGAGGGAATTATATCAATTGGATAATTAAATCCTACATGTGATGCTGAGTACACTTTTGACATAGTTTCGAGTTTCTCAATCTTATACTCTAAAATTTCCTATTTTCTTGCAAATATAAAATTAGTCTGATTTCACTGCCATCTCTTCTAGCCTCTGACAAATGTAAAATACTTCTTTAAATGAGCAGCAAAAAATATTTAAAACCAAAAGGAATGTATAACTAGACCCTGGAAAATGACAAGTGAACCAGAAGTATGATATAAAACAGTTTTGAAAAGGATGAAGTTAAAATGGCACAAATATTTCAATCATAATAACCTGATGTGCTCTGTTCTACAAGAGGCTCTAAGAGAGTAAAATGCTGATATCAAACTGCCACTTGTTTCTTTTTTAAAAAGACAAAACACTTGGTATAGGCAAGGAGAAAATCTCATCTTACTACCTGTTTCTGGCTACACTGAAAATGCTTGGTTTAATCTTTTAAGAAAAAATAATACCCTAAGAGTAAAAAAATCTACTTGTAGAGGTCACAGTTAGGCAGCTAGATGGCTAAGGGGATATAAAGCACCGGGCCTAGAGTCAGGAAGACCTGAGTTCAAATCTGGCCTCAGACACTTACTAGCTGTGTGACCTTGAGCAAGTCCACTGGGCAAATTTCTGTTTGCTTTAATGCACTGGAGAAGGAAATGGCAAACTACTCCAGTACCTTTGCCAAGAAAACCCCAGACAGTATGGTCCACAGGGTCACAAAGAGTCAGATATGACTAAATGACTGAACAACAACAAGATGTCACAGTTGACACATAGGTAACTAACTATATTTGGCTAAGCTATAAAATAATTTTAGTTTGGGGCTTTTGTTTATTGGGATATGTAACTAGACATGAATATAATCAGCCATGGACAGTGAAAGGTTAAGAAAATTATGCAGAACAACAGGAAATGGATTTCAGAGCCACTTGTCAAATAACAGAAATAACAGGCTCTGGCTATGAATGGAGTACACCTAACAAGGTATAGGAAATATATATTTTCCTTGAGTTTTGCAAATCTACTAGAGAGCCTTAAAACTAAAAAGTGACAAGAAAGAAGAAAATTGTCTCCCTATGTCCCAACTTTCCTATTGACCACCTATGTGTCCTTGGGCAAGCCACTTAAACTACTGGGCCTCAATTCTGTCATTTATAAATAATGTATCTCAAAATATGTGAACCTATGACCCACCAAGCAAGATTCTATAGATGACAGCAACTACGAGAGGAAAAATAGTAACTGGTAGACAAAATCAAAGAAAGGAGCCAGCAACAAACCCAAGGACTTGGATGTCTACAAAATAACTGGAACAGGAATACAAAACTGTGAAGTGTTTTAGATACTTTCTTCACAACAACCCTGTAACATAGATATTACAACAGTGGTGAACCCACTTTACATATGAAAAAACAGAGGCTCTGCCCCTAGTCACAGAGTTGGTGTGTCTGATGCAGGAATTGAGCCCACAACTGACTTCAAGAAAACCACGCTCCAAACTGAGGCCTAGAAGAATTACTTCCACCATTATAAGGCAAAAGCTCATTTGTGGACAAAAGTTCTCAGTGACATTCTAAAACACCAGTGTTTTAAATTCTATCTTAAACCCTGAGATAGATTAATTCTGTCAGTCAACTAGTTGGACTGTTCAATCAATAAGCATTTGCTATGTGCCAAGCTGTGTACTGGGTACACAAGTTTTGGACACAGTGACTTTAATATGTCTATGAGACATTCAGTATGAGTTATCCAACAGGCAGTTGGAGACGCAAGACTGGAGGTCAAAAAAGAAGCGAGGGCTAGATAAAGAGATCTATGAATCATCGGTGTAGAGAGGATCACTGAATCCATGGGAGCTGAAGAATTCACTAAGAGAAAGAGTACAGAAAAAGAAGATAACACGACCCAGACCAGAGCCTTGGCAAACCCCCACAGCTAGCAGGCTCCACTGAGATGAAGACCCAGAAAAGGGAGACAGAGAAGGAGCACTCAGAGAGGCAGGAGGAGAACCAGGAGAGAGCGGTGTCCTGAAAACCTCCAGAAAAAAAAATGTCAATGAGGAGAAGGTGATCAAGAATGTCAAAGGCTGAAGAGAGGTCAAGGAGCACTGAGAAAAGGTCACTGGACTGGACAAGAGACCACTGGCAACTCTGGAGAGAACAATTCAATTGGAGAGCTCGAAGGGACTCCAGAAGCCATCTAGTTCAACTCCTCTGTTTTACAGATAAGGCCTAAGAAGCCAAGGTCACACAAGGCACAAGCACCAGAGGTGGGGTCTGAACAACTCCTGAGACCCCAGAGTCGGCGCTCTTTCCACTGTACCACATTTTAGATCAATACTTACAAGGGGGAAAATGCTCAGGAGCTTTACATAGCTTACACTGAATTTCTTGACAATAAATAGTTATTGACCTGAGGGCCTAAAAATAAATATGAAATATAATACATAGTCTCCCTAAGTGCAAGTCTCACATTAGCAAAGTCATATGAAGCACAAAATGTTAACTTTTCCAAGAAGCAGTAGATAGAGTTGAAACTCAGAACCTTTAGATTTTTAAATTTTTTAATTGCTCTTCTTCTTTTTACCCTACTTTCAGTTCTAAATATATCCTTTTCCCCTCTTCTCCTGAGGGAGCCATCCCCTTTTAATAAAGAATTTTGAAAAACAAGGATTCAGTGAAACTAACCAACATTAGTATCTGAAAATGTTTCGTGACAGTATCTGACCTGTCCCATAACTACCCACAGTCCTCTCCAATTTGTAACAAAAAAAAAGAGGTCTGGCATTAGATTTTACTTGAGAGAAAAATGCTAGATCACTACTAAGCTCTACTTGTCAAACAGGTTAAAGATGGAGGGAATGGATCCGTATATACTAAAATATTTATAGCAGCACTTTTTGTTAGAGCAAAGAACTGAAATTTACAGGGCTGTACTTGAACTGTGGAACAGCTGAACAAATTGTGGTATATAAGTGTAATGGAACATTACTGAGAAATAAGAAATGCCAAAAAATTAGGAAATCAAAGAAACTTGGAAAGATCTGACAGAAATGATTCAGAACGAATGAGTAAAACCAGGGTAACAATTTACACAATGACCACAATTATGTCAAAGAAAACAAGTCTGAAAGATTTTAGCTGATGATAAAGCATGCCTCCCACAAGAACATCAGAGACATGATGGACAATGAATGCAGAATGAGACATTCATTTTCCAACATGGACAGGATACTGATTTATTTTTTGTTTGGCTGTATTTATTACAGTGGAGAGCTTCTACAGGGTTGGGGAAAGCAGAAAGGAATGATTAGTGAGTAGCAGAGATAAAAAAAAAATCAATAAAATATTTTTAAATGTACAAAAGAAACCAAAAGTTTCAGAAGGGTACACATACAAGACAATTTTGTTATCACCCTGTTAAATTAATACATACTTTTAAAAAACATAATCTATATAACAGTTCACAGTTTTACATACAATTCTTTTGTTCTTTGCATGTTGAGAAGTTTGTTTTATGATCATTAAGTTCATAATAAAAATAAGAAAATTACCTGTGAAATATTTCTAGAAGACATAATTGCTTGATTATAGAATGAGCGACCAAAGTGATCTCGATCTGGAAATACTTCTGCTTGTCGAGGTAAGTTTGCACCTCCCGAATCAACTAAAGATATAAGAGCATTACGACAATATATTACAAAGATTACACATTATGATCAAGTGGGATTTATGCCAGGAATGTAGATATAGTTTAACATATGGAAAACTATTAAAACATAATTGATTATATCAATAATAAAAGTTTTTTAAAATCATTATTATATCAATAGATGCAGAAAAAGCTTTTGATAAAGCACAATACTCATTTCTATTAAAAAACATTTGAAAGTATTGGCATAAATAGATTTTTCCTTAAACTGATAAAAAAAATTTATCTAAAACCATCAGCAAGCACTATTTAATTGGGATAAGCTAGAAGTCTTCCCAATAAGATCAAGTGTGAAACAAGGATGCCACTATCACTGTTTTATTCAAGATTGTATTGGAAATCCCAGCAATAAAAGAAGAAAAAGAAATAGAAGGAATCAGAATAGGGGATGAGGTAATAAAAGTCTTTTTGCAGATGATATGATTATATACTTGGAAAGCACCACTCAACTAAAATTTAGTTGAAACAATTAATAATTTTAGCAAAGTAGCAAGATATAAAGTAAATCTACATAAATCATCAGCATTCCTACATATCACAAACAAACCCCTGTAAGAAGAGATAGTAAGAGGTATCCCATTTAAAATAATTCTAGACAGTATAAAATACTTGGGAGTATACCTGCCAAAACAAACCCAGGAACTATATAAACAAAATTATTTAAAAAAAACTTTTTATACAAATAAAATCAGATTTAAATAATTGGAGAAATATTAATGACAAATAAATAAGAAAAGAAATAAGAGAAGTGTCCCTCCAGCAAGAAAACAGCTAAATATACAGAAAACTGTTTAAGACATTAACATCACTTATCATTGGCACTCAAATCCCTCCATAACCTGAACCTCATCTACCTTCCAGCCAATCTGCAACTACTTATCTTCCCAAATTCTCCTCCTCAGTGCCTGTTTCCACCACTGGATTTTTGCTCATGTCAATTCCACCTAGAATGTCATTTCCTTCCATTACCCATTCATCCTTCACAATCCAGTTCAAATCCCAACCATTACATCATCCTAAACACCCCATCCCAAGTTGATCTCTTCCTCCTCTGAATTGTTAAAGCACTTTTTGTCAGAATGAATCATCTGTCAATTGTTTTATTTTTTTACCTCTTTAACTATGTTATAAATTATTAAATATTTTATTTCACTATACATGCACCCATACATTGTCTCCACCTTCACTGCAAGCTTCAAGAGGGCAAAGTCTGCATCTATAAGTCTCTGTAATCCCCTACAGTACCCAGCATGAAGATGCTTAGTAAACATTGGTTGATTTATTTTGATATTTCAATTTGTAGGGAGAAAAAATGAAAAATGAGAACAGAATAACAAATTCCATTTGTACAAAGGAAAAAATTTCAAATGTTTAATATACATGTAAATATATATTTACCTACGTAAATGAGTAAAGATGAAATAAAAATAACTTTGTTCAACAACATGCTCAAGCAAGGCATAAAACAGGGAAATATGTGCTCACCCACAGTATTACACAGACTCAGATAATTTCAGGATTGGAAAAAATCTGCAGTGGCCATCTAGTCCAACCCATACCCAAAAAAAGAATCCTTATTACAATATAACCAGCAAGTCTTCATCCATTCTTTGTTTCAAGATCTCCAATGACAAAAAATTCATTACTATCAAGACTACCTACTCCACATTTGGATAACCCTAAACAGTACAAAATTTTTCCTGACATCCAGTCTCAATCTGCCTCTTTCCGGCTTCCACTCCCAGCTTCTAATTGTTCCTAGTTCTGCCCTCTAAGGATAAACAGAACAAATCTAATCCCTCTTCCACATTATAATTCTTTAAAAGCATGAAGACGGTTATCATTTCCCCCTGAGTCTTCTCTTCTCCAAGCTAAACAATCCTATTCTATCAACTGATCCTCAGGTGGCATGTACTTGAGGCCTTTCACCATCATATCTGCCTAACTCTGAACCTTCTCCAGTTATCAATGTCCCTCCTAAATTGTGGTGCCCCAAACCAAGTATAATACCAAAGATTTGTCCTAGCCAGAGCACAGTAGTGGAAGTTGTCCAGCAGAGGCCAAATCAGAATAAGATTCCCTACAAGTAATGAGATCCTTCAGATGCTCCTGTTTGTGGATAATATGCAGAACATATTAAGTCCCAGATTACCACAGAGCCTCCTACATGAAACCCATAATCGCTCATGAGTTTAGTCTAATTGTCCACCAAGAAGAAAACAAGAATGCCTATGTCTAAACTAGGACATAGCTGGATGGACAATCAATATAGCTGGTCCATCCCCACCTTTATCTGGGATAGATGCTATGAACAGACTGAACAGCCTTTGGGAAAGTGCAGAGAGCTTTAAATGACCCCAAGTTGCTCCCTGAAACAGAAGCCCATCTTTTCTTAACATCACTATCCTTCCAGTGATGCTGTGTGGTTCTATATCACAGAATATTTCGAGCACTAAAGAAACAGTCACAGGTTACCCAAAGGGTAGCAGAGAGGCACAGAGAAAGGGAATAAAAGTTGTGATAAGAGAGAGGAATGAATGGAGAAAAAAATGGGCCACTCAGAGCAAAAGCAGGAGATAACCAAGAGGCAGAAAGAAGGTTTCATTCACATCCACAAAGTATCAAAAGATCTAAAGGAAGGGCCTGAGTTAATAAGCAGACTGACCCCTTGTGGAGGATTTATGAGAGGGCATCACCTGTCCCACAGACTGTGCTGCACTCTACATCACTGGAGGGAGTTTGCCCATCAATGAGACCACAAATCAATCATCCATTCACTCTTTCATTCAACAAGCATGAAATGCTTGCTATGTGACAAAATATAAAGGATACAAAAACAAAAATGAAACAGGGGAGGGGAGAGATGAGGAGAAAATTTGAACTCAAAATCTTATGGAAGTGAATGTCGAAAACTAAAAATAAATACATAAATTGATTTTTGGGGGGGCAGCTAGGTGGCGCAATGGATAGAGCACCGGCCCTGGAGTCAGGAGGACCTGAGTTCAAATCTGGCCTCAGACACATAACACTCACTAGCTGTGTGACCCTGGGCAAGTCATTTAACCCCATTGCCTAACCCCCCCCCCCC